>NC_056739.1:527881534-527974034 GCF_019279795.1 Protopterus annectens | reverse complement strand
ACGGACAGGCATGTGTACTACACCTACCGCATAGCTACTCTATCCCTCTTGCAGATATCACTCACCATCACATATACATTATGAGGGCTCCTCAACATGTAACCTATCTGGTGCATCCAATGACTGCATGGACATGTGATCGTACTACATAGTCATCAGGGGTATGGTACCCTGTACTGGTAGGTGTGTGACACAAGCATGCTTAAGTTTTACTCTCCCACCCCTCCCTGGTTTTTCTTTGCCTCTGCCTGCCTCTCTCACTCCCTCTCTGGTGGATGTGGAGGCTTACACCTGCTTTACTTAGGCAGCAGCATGTGTATTTTAAGTGATGTTCATGATCAGCTGATGGCCTCTGCACGAATTGCAGCCCTCCTCTAGCTGATTGCATGTGGAACAGCTGTGGTAACATTCCCATAGCCAATTGCATGGAAACACCCTCCAATATCTAGGGACATCATGTTGGTTTTGGGCCTTTCATTCACTGTGAGCAGGAACCCGATCTGTTGTTTGTCAAACAGCATCTCAGATGGATTGGGAATTTACCTCTAACAACATACACTGTGGAAACAGGCCAACACACAGGAGAGGGATGTGCCTGACCTGACTACAGACTGTAAGTTCTGCTATACTGCTTTTGGACTAATGTTGGTTTAGGTTCATAGGTTCATAGGTAAGTACTAGGCTATCTGCCCAAGGGCATTTATAAGCCTAGCCAGAATGTGTTGGCTTTTGCCACCCCCTTAGATTAGTTCCCTGTGCTCCTGTCCAGCAGAGCCATTAGTTCCCTGTGCCACTGTCCATCAGAGCCACTGCAGTGATCCCCGGGGTAAATATTCTGTTTTCCATCCACCCGTCAAGGTTTCTCTTGAAGAGTGTTAGTGAGGGGCTCTGCCTGATATATATTGGAATTCTGTTCCAAAGCATGCAGAGTCTCTGGGACAGGAATCTATCCCTCAGCATGTCCTATTTATCATTGTGGTGAGGTTTATATCTCTAGAGGGTGTGGCTGTCCTGGGTTTTTTTTTTTTTTTTTTTTTAGGTGGAGCATGTCAATCAATTCTGGGTTGGACTTGGCCTTGTATGTCAGGCAGAGATCACTTCTGAGTAAGCGGTACGCAACCGAGTACAGCTGGAGTTTCTTGAGTCGGGCTGCATAGGGCATCTGTTTGAGGCCAGTAATCCTCTTGCTGAGGTACTTTTGTTGCAGGTGTCTCGTAAGGTACATCCCACAATGGGGCATTGTATTCTATGAGGGGGTCTAATGAGTAATGAGTAGAGAGGCACAATAACCTCTTTTGTTCTAGATGCAAACCCTTTTGTGATTAGGTAGGCCACATAGAAGGATTTTCTAACCACCTTGGCAATATGATTATCAAAGGAGAGATTACTATCTACTTGGGTCCCCAGATCCCTTATTACATTTTCTGTATTTAGGGGACTACCACCTATGTAGTAGTTTGTGGGTACTTTGTTTTTTCCAAATGGGATGTCTATGCACTTTTTGGCATTTAGTTTGAGGCCATGATTTTGATACCAGGTATCCATCTCAGTGAGACCCTTCTGGAGGGTGTGTGTATCAGCCTGGGAATCAGTTATGGCCCCTAGTTTGCAGTCGTCTTGCTTTGAACAATATAAGTTTTATACAGGCAATTAATTTACTAATACTTTTAGTTTTATTTCCTATGACAGTAAATGCATGAATATTACTGACCTGCCTCGCATTGCAACCTCAGCAGGTGACTAACGTGGGCCTCCTGGTTTGTGGCCCACTCCATTGCAGCTGTGGAGGACATAAGAGGAATATTTATCCATACCTTTCCATGATATACATGACCGGGCAATTATTACCCACATAGTGGGGTGATACTTACACACAGCTGGGACATGTCTTTCCACTCTAGCCTCTTGGATCCACTGGTCCAAGAGGTCCCCCTTACACCACTTCAGGTCAGCATAGTGATGCCTGACCTGCTCACCAGTTCAGGGCATGCCAGTGGCACTGGTGAGGTCACGGGCGAGACAGTCCCGGGCCTCTGCCTTATATTGGGAGGCCTGGTACTAGCCCTGCAGCAGTCTCTGTTCATGGTCTTTGACAAGGAGTCCTGCCATTACTCTGGACTCCTAGATGCACCAGCACTGCACCCAAAACCGCACACCTTCTTCCCTTCCTGACATGGTGCTTGCAAGGGGAAGTTACAACCAGTTATGAGATGTATTCCTGCCTCTTGGGTTAAGTAGGGCCGATTTCCCACACTTTTCTGTGATTGGCCAGTTTTGAAAAGGCTAGGCTATGGGCAAACCTGCTTACTTAGGATTGGCATTGTTTAAAGAGGTATACCTCTGGGTACACTGAGTTAGCTAGCCTATACATTGCTTACACTTCCTAAGCTGGCTGTGCAATGCTTAGCATTGCTTACATTAGACTTTGCATTATAATTCCTTTTTCGCATTGATTTATTATTCATTACACCTTATATGAATGCCTGGTATCCATGATCCATGTGTACGTACACTGTATGGGGTCCTTGTGTTTTATTGGGGGCTTCAACACTCTATTACAATTACACCTGACCTCTGGGCTTCCTGCTGTACTCCAGTTCACCTATTTATGTTATGTAGTGGATTAAGGCACATATGTCTGTATACTGATTCCTTTCACAGGTTCAGTTTGATTTTACTATGGTGAAGACTTGTTTGCTGATACCTCATCCTTTTGTACTTCTGTGATGGCTTGGTGGTTAACTACTGTGACTATGGTGTATAGGGTTCAAGACCTGCAAGGCTGTTTATTTTGTTGTTGGGCAGAACAGAGCCATTGGATACCGAGTGATTAGGGCCCTTTTGAGCATCTGTAAGCAGGTTTGTTTGGGTTTGTGCAAGGGTAAGATATGCAATTGGGCTTAAACCAGCTTACTAGTGTTTAAATATGCTTACTACTGCTTACTGGTGCTTAAGCCTGCTTTCTAGTGCTTTATTCATTATGATACTGACACCTCACATGTGCATTTGCTGCAGTACTCCAGTTCATAAATATATGCTATTTAGTGGGTTATGCAACATAAATATTAGTCATAATGTGCTTTATCATGGAAAATGGAACGTGCTGCAGTGGGACTCGAACCAGGAATGTCTGCTCATAAGGCAAATGCTCTGCCAACTACACTATGGCTATGCTGCTTCATTTGCATATATCTTCCTATTTATCCTTTTCAGCCATTTAAGCTGCATTAACCATAGCTAAGTGATGGGCATACCCACGCACCTATGGTTAGCTTTAATTGGATTTTTAAAAAAATAAAACATGTTTGTTCATTTTATTTCTGTATACTTGCTGTTGTACATGAGGGGGACTGTTGGTGGGGATATGCGGACACCTATGAGTAATCTCGCTCATTTCTTAGCCCTTTCTGCTGTTCTTCATTGCGGGGGCATGTATATTCTGAGAGTTCTGCTCTCAGACATGCCCTCTGCACTCTTTTATGCTCAATGTAAGATTAGGAGCTTAGGCAGCACACCTCATTAATATGCATGGCACACTGCCGTCCTGCTCCTAAATGGCTGCCTCCGTGCAGGACTAAGCTAGTCCTGCACGGAGGAATAATAAATCCAGGGGTTGGTCTTAAAATGCCAATTAGTTCATATTATCCTATCATCTTCTGAAATGTAAAGTACATATAAGGGCAATTTTTAGTGGATAATGGCTGATACAGATACGTCATGTCATTTTAAAGAGATGGGTCATGAGCAGTTTACTAGATTTCCCAGTCGAATCAGTTACAGGGTGGATTGAAGGGGATGAGGCACTCAATGAGATAGCTGAAGGAATGGCATGCAGAAGTCACATCAATGAGCAGCGATTTGCTGGAGCACAAAACAAACAACACTACACAGGCAGTAAAAATCAATATGAAAGAATGAGTCAGTGGGCATGTTTCACCACTTTTTTCAAGATTAAGTAGACAAGTTCATAGTTATTTATTAGGCATATGGTCTAGGAGACCATGAAGGACCTTAACTCAGTCTCCTGATTAATGCAGAGCACTATCTTGTTAAGTGACTTGCTCAGACTCTCACAGCTAACAAATGGAGGTAGAATAATCAAACAAAATGTTACAGAAAGCAGCTTGTTTACAACACATCACGTTAAACTTCTTTGCTAACTGTCCAGATTACTAAACTTGACCACCAAGATTAAAGGACTTCACAGCAACTTAGCAGCCTTAGGAAAGTGCAAACCATCTAGATATACAATCAAAACATGGGACAGCTGGGATTTTGGCTACATGTTGCTGATGTCAGATATTCTGGAAAGTCACCAGAGCTTGCAAGGCTGATAGTATCATATTATTTTATCAGTAGAGATGCCCAGATAAGACTGGATAGGCATGATTCATCTATTGCCAATGATTCAGGAAGATAGCATCTGATAAGAGCATTAGATAGGGCTCAGGCCACCTGGAGACATGGTTTCCTGTCTTGCTTGATAGAGGAGTTTCACTCTTGGATATGAGGGGTACAAGGTAAAAGGAAAAACCAAGGGATGCTGCTAGATGCATCTGAATTAGTTATATATTTATACACATTTGTGTCTCATGTAGGGTCCCTTATCAAGGCTTGTGAGGCAAAACAATTATTGGGTCTGTTTCTTATGTGACTCACGGAGGGCCATAGGATTTGGAAAGATGTCCAGTCAGGTTTCAATCATACTTCGTGTTGACAGGACAAGTGGGTTGTCAACAGTGACTGGATTATGTACTGATATAATGAGTAGTTCCCAGATGGCATAATGTTTAAAGTATTTGCCTCCCATGCACAAGGTTCGAGCCTGACCTTGGGCTAATGCTTGTATGGTGTTTGCATCTTCTCTCTAAGTCTCTGTGGGTCAATCCTGACCTTGGACTAATTCTTGCATGGTGTTTTCTTCTTCTCCTGGGGTCTCTGTGGGCTTCCTCCTACCTCACAAAAAAACAGTCTGGTTCCACCAAAAAAAAACAAAATCACTCTAGAATGGAGCTGTGAACAACACAGACTTCAGATGGTGCCTTGTTGGGGGAAGGGTTGTATAGACCAACCACTCTGGGCATCAACTGTTGTCCCCAGTATCCTCAAGATGGATCATAGACTGTGAGCAGTGTCAGGGATAAGTACTTAATGGTGTAAAAACTGTCCCTGGGTGATTTCCTCATTGACTAGTATCATCAAATGGGCACTGTTATTTGCCAGTGATAGGTGGTTGAGGACCCAGGTGACAGTTGTAACATTCCTATTGGGCTAATGTGTGTGCTTCCTATAAAGCCCAGTGGGTCAATAAGTTAGTGGCTGGTCTGTGTCCAAATGTTTCATTGGATTACCTGGGATAGCTTTGTTGAGGAAAAACTGGACATAAAACCAATTCATCTGCCAAATGTGAATTAAGGATTGCTATACTCAGTATAGGTTCACTGACAGGATGGAACTTGGAAGAGGATGGCATGGTGGTAAGGAGGAGGCTGTATATCCTCTGTATCCAGGAGACAAGATGAAAGAGCAGTAAAGCAAAGCCACATGGCTTGGGATCCAGAGTCTACTACTCAGGGGAGGACAGACTAGAAATGGTGTGGTAATTGTGGTGAGGGAAAGGCTTCAGAAGACATAGAGGGATGTCATCAAAATTAATGGTAGACTCGTGGCAATCAGATAAGGATAAGGCAGTATTCATAATCTCAGCCTCTGCCCAACAGCAGGGTTATAATAATGAGAAAAAAAGAGTGCATTCATACAGCAGTTGCAGGACCCGGTATACAAAGCAGGGCGGCATAAATTGGTGTTGATAATGGGTGACCTGAAGGCACATATTGGGATTGACAGAACAAGACAAGAGGACTGCCTGGGTTCACATGAGTGGGGCAATGGGAATAAAGAAGGAGGGGTCATTCTAGAGTTCTGTTTGACAAATGGCTTGATGGTGGCCAAAACATGTCTCAGTAAGAGAGACAGTCACAAGATCCTATATAAGAGTGACCAACATTCAACTCAGGTAGACTTGTTTCATTAAAGAAAGGGCACTGGGATGGAATCAGTGGTGCAACAGTCAGCTCACAACATAAACTACTAGTTATCACAATCAGCTACAAGCAGTGGTCAGAGAAGCTTCAAAGGTCAACAGAAACTATGCTGAAGACCTGTAAGCTGACTGGAGAGAAAACACAAGAGTTCAAAGAAGTACTCAGGCTCTAGAACCTTAGGAAGAAGTGGAAACAGGTAACGTAGAAGAAAAGTGGCAGCACCTCAACTACAGAACAGGTGTATGGTCAGGCTAGGTATGGAAAGAAAGTATATACGGAATGCTGGGATAGAATGCAGAAATCCTGGCAGTCATCAAAAGAAAGCAGTGCAGGAAAAAGTGGGAGATAGAAAACATGGACTACATTATGAAGGAATACTGGTTGGCTAACAAAGAGGGTAAGAGAGTTGCAACAGCAAAGAACAAGACATCAGTGGCAATCCTCTCGGGAAAGTGACCCAGTAGATGGCAAAGAAACTCTATCAGGTTGCAAGGCAAAGACAGAAAGATAAAGATGGTGGTCAGACCCACTTTGTAAGGATAGCCAGTAAAAAACTACTAACCATCCCTCAGGAAATCAAAGGCAGATAGAAGGAGTAATTTCTGACTGAAGAAGACCCCAGAGAAATGTACTGCCCCAGACACCGACTATGATGAAAGAAGAAAAGCCCACTCTAGAAGAAGTAAAAACAGCCCTAAGAAAAATGAAATCTGGGAAAGCAACGGGCTAAGATAAGGTCAAAGATCAAGATGTCGGGTGAGATAAGGCAGAAATGGCTCTTGAGGGTACACTGAACAGAATGGAGAGAAAGGTGTATCTCAGATGACTGGAGAGTAAATATACTAGTGCCTGTGTACAGAAACAAAGGGGACATCCATAACTGTGGGCAGTACAGAGGTATCAAACTCCTATCACATTTCATGAAAGTTATGGAGAGGCTGATTGATAAATAAAATACACAATGTAATCAAAACTAAAATGTGAGATTAATAGTTTGGATTCAAAGCAGGATGCAGCATAACTGACCTAATATTTGCCATGAGACAAATAGTTGCAAAGAATCTAGAGATGAAAAAATAGTCCCACCTGGGCATTCATAGACCTGGAGAAAGTATATGACAAGGCACAACAAAAATAATTCTGGGCAGTCCTGCAGTGGTTCAAAGTCCCAGGAACAGTGGTAGAATTAGTGCATGCTATGTACAAGCAGCCAAGAACTCAAGTATGAACGGTGTTGGGTCATACAAAGGGGTTCTCAGTGGGAGTGGGTATGCATCATGATTCAGCCCTGAGCCAACTGCTGTTCTTAATGGTTATGGTATACATTATCAAACAGTTCAGAGGGGACAGCTTAATAAAGTTGCTGTATGCACACAATGTGGCATTACAAGCAGACTGAGCAAGAACCTCAGCAAAGGATATGGGAATGGAATGCAAAACTGAAGGCACATGGCATGAAACTGAGTACATATAAGACAGTAACAATGGCAGAAAATGGGCAATGCCAGAAGAAGCTTAGATCTGAGATAGAAGGGAAAATAGTGGAACAGGATATCGACTTCAAGTATCTGGGAGGGGTGGCTGAGAAGAAGAAAAGTTTGAATGAGGAAGTAAAGCTAGAATCAGAGGGGCTGCAGCCAGATGGCACAGAGTGCCAGGGGCAATATATGACAGAAGAATGCCAAAGAAGATGAACATTTAGGTATACAAAATAGCAATGCATCCAGTACTACTATATGATATAGAAACTTGAGCAGTAAAGGCAGAGCAGCTGAAGAAGCTAGAGGTGATGAAGAGCCCAAAACAAGTAGTAGTATGCACACTGTAGCATGGACAAAGAAATGTGAACATCAGTGGAGAAACTAAAGTAGCTTCAGTTGCAGAGAAGGTCAAACAGAACAGATTGTAGTGGTTTGGACACTAGTGCAAAAAAGACGAAGACAATCTAGTGAAGAAGATTTGTGACAGATGGGAAGGAGGCAAGAGAAAATGAGTGTGTCCAGCAAAGAGATGGATGGATTGCATGACAGAAGACCTAAAACAGTCAAGCATGACTGTCGAAGAAGTTAGGATAGCTGCACTGAATTGAGGAAGATTGCAACAGTTGCCATGACACCCCAAGCACATGTAGAAAAGGGGAAAAATTGGATTCATGATGATGATGCTTCTGATGATAATGATGATGATGCTGACAAGTACAGTGGGCATTTGATGAGTCTTACTTAGAAGAAAATTATTTACTACCCCTTGGCATGGAAAATACAGTTAAGGACAAACACTGAAAGATGTCAATTTCCTAAAGTTAATTTCTATTAGTTTTTGAATGCTGGCTTGGAGGTTGTGATCATATGGATGCACTTGTATGGAACAGAAGAGTTTTTAAGTCAAATAAGAATCGGGTGCTTGTAATAAAACTAGTGCAACATAATTTGTTACTTGTTTTAATCTCTGAGGTTAAGCATTTTTTTCTGGAAAATAATATCATCTCAGATATTTTTTCTTATTTTCAACTACATAGATTTTGGAGGATGACATAGAAGGCCAGCAGATTACTGTTTCAGTAGATGCCTGTGAAACTGGACAGTGGATTCAGGCATACAACATGGTATATAGTTTGCATTAAAGCAAGATGCTTCCAGTGAATAAACATGCAAATTATCAGATCCTAGTGGTCAACCAACAACTAGAATTCCATATTGCCAGGGACAAGGATGTCTGGCTAAGGTTTACTATCAGCATTTAGAATTAAGGTTCAGCGAACATGGGAATGCTGATTGGCAAGTGGCTGATTCCAGTGTTTCTCAATGTTAATTGAGTGAGATTCGTATCAGCAAATGCCACTGTGCATTCGTTGATATATACTCAATGTGATGAGTGGAGATCATGGTAGAGTGCAGACTGGGAAATGTATCCCTTTCTTCACTTTAGTGCAATCTTGGAGGTGGAATATAGTTTGCAGGGGGTGGGGACCTCAGCTCTCCACAGGGGGGTGCAGGTGGGCTTGCCCCTCTGCTAAAACATGAATTCCAGTGTAAGACTTTAACTTACCTTACAGACATCACATTTAGTATTCAAATTAAATGTCGAATCTGCTGAATTCGTTCACAGATTCAACATTTTCATCTACTTAATATGCAGGAATCTGTCTCTGACTTTTGCTGTTAAATATGTTTTTTTTTTCTTTTTCAGCATCAAGATTTTGATAGGAAACCTTTGGATAAGACAATTTGGGTTGTAGAGCCGAAAAGGTCTCTCAAACAGCCACATTAGTCTTAGGAGCGTTTAGTCAAAAGCTACTCTTCAAGGAAATGTTGTGAGTGATAATGAATGGTGAGATAAATTAATAAAGTAAAATACTGAAAGATGGACTAGATAGTGTTGGTGTTTAGCAATAAAGAAATTGAAAACAGGGCATTTGACAATGCTGAGCAGGAAATGCTGGCTAATAAAGTATGTAACCTGCTACCAAGTTGTAAATAATCTAGTAGAATGGCACAAACCAATGGTGTGTGTGTTTTCCTCCAGAGGATAAAGCAAAAGGTTGATTAATCTTTTTATACATTTCATACTTATAACTTAGAAGCTGATTATTACCATTGCATATCCACATGGCTAAGTTTATTTTCCTGGATTTATGTATTATATGTTTATTAGAAGCTATTTAATATCAAAACATTAGCAAATGCAATATATAATCGTTTGATAACATTTACTATCAGAGGGAGTGATGCCAAAATAAGGAATGCAATAAATATGTTTGATTCATCTTGCAATAACATTTACTATCAGAGGGAGTGATGCCAATATAAGAAATGCAATAAATATGTTTGATTCATCTTACATTTGTAACTAACATGAAAAAAAAGAGGTTGCAACCTATCTGACTAATTTAATTATAGTACAAACAAACTGCACTTTGTTGCCAATTTGTTTACTGTTTAACTAATTCTGGATCTGTTTAACTTCTAATTAATTCCTTAAGGAAGTGTCTATAAAGGAAAAGCATATATAAATCAGGTCAAGGTCAACCTCCCTGTAACAAAGGAAATGAAATATCTGAAAAGGCCATGGGCTAAAAGGTAAACATTTTACACACTAACCATTTGAAAAGTTATATATTTCTTTATTTATAGCACTGAACTTTTTGTTGAAAACTGCTTATCCTACATACCAGAAGGAAGGTACTGCTATAGGTACTAAATTCATATCAACAGTTAGTGTTTTGAATGCACTGTTAATACTGGCAACATAGAAGGTTATGATTGGGTCTCTGATCATAACCGTGTTTTATGCTTTTGAGACACGAATGCCAAGAAATTTACATCAAAAATGTTGATAACATGCAATTTTACATGGTAAATAACTACCCTGATTGTACATGATCTGTGAGCCTACTGTCCAGGATATACAATTTTGCTAAATATATGCTAACAGTCTACAGGTAGGTGGGTTGAGTGATAGATAATTATTACTTTTATTTTATACATTTACTAGCTGGATACCTGCATTGGTTCAAAGACCCATTTTAAGCATAACTCAGGTAAAGTACCAAAAGTAAAAACATCATTTTACAACATGTTGTGATGCAAGAATTAGTAGAGAAGATACAGAAGAGCACAAATATGTCATAGTAAATACTGACACAAACAGAATAAGAATCTGAAACATATTTACCAGAAATGTAACTACCGTACTATAGATATAGCTGAGTTACAGAAGTATGTCAAGCTGTCACCTTTGAAAAATAATGAATATACAATATTTACATGATAGAATCTAACAAACTGTACATGTAGGAGAGGCTCTATAATATGTCATTCATGCTTATTGCTTATTACAAAGTAAATATTATTGTAATGATTCTCATTTCCTAAGTAAAGCATAGGATTCCTATAAATGACAAAACCTGAATCTGTCCAGATTTACTACTCCAGTCGCCTATTAGAATGTTCTAGTCGAAGCTGCAAGCACAGGGGAGCAGATGACTATAGATAATGGTGCACTTTCATAACAAAGAATGAGTACAGGTTACCTCAGTATATAAACCTGTGAACATTCGTTTGTGGGGCTATGAAAAAGAGGGTACAGTACAATGATTATAGTGGAATATGTGTGTGATATTCCATGGCTGTGCTCAGTGTTTGTGAGTGTAACAGGCAGTGTTGCCTTGGGCAAACAGTAGCTACATAGCTATCACATATTTAATGTGAATTTAGACTGGAAGGTTACTGTTCTGTGCATTTATCCACAAATACTTCCTAAAACTGTATGCAGCAATTGCACACTGCCAATGTGTGGAGTCTGCATGTCCTCCTTGTGTTTGGGTGGGTTTCATCTGGCTGCTCTGGTTTCCTTCCGCATTCCAAAGACGTGCAGTAGGTGGATTGGACACTCTAAATTGGCCCTAGGTGTGAGTGTGTGGTGCACTCTCTAAGGAGAGTTGGGCCTTGGGCTAGCAACCCGATCCTGTAAAACCTGTACCTGCTATGGAAACAACAAGTGCTGAAGGGTGCTTGTTGCCTAATGTGCCGAAGATCATGGGAGTGAATCCAGGAAATATATATATATATACAGAGAGAGAGTGAAAGAGATGTATGGCTGCAGTCAGTAAGAATGAACATTTCTGTTTTTTCATGCTGTTGGCTTATCTGCATGCATGATCGCAGTACAAGAGGTTCTGGAAATGTACCCTTCCCCAGCTGTTATGCAATCTCAATGTTAGTATATATATTTAAGCAGCTAGCATGAGGGTGTGTGCAGGGGGCTTTGTCCCCTCACAAAAATTGTGATATGTTTTCATGTTTGAGGTGCAGTCTATAAAGATTAGTCTTTTTTGTTCATTAATGATACAAAAACATGTTTATCTGTATCTAGCTCAATCTATCTACATGCACACACACACACACACACACACACACACACACACACACACACACACACACACACACGTATAAATAAATAAATATATATATATATATATATATATATATATATATATATATATATATATATATGCATTCACTTCAATTCACTGAACTTTCAATTCACTGACTTTCATTTCACTGACACCATTTCACTGAAATTCATTTCACTGAAACTTCATTTCACTGAAAGTTCATTTCACTGACAACTATTATTACAAAGTAAATGGAATATGCCCCTTTCCCCACTGTAGTGTGACCCTGGAGTTAGAATATATAGTTAGGGGGGTGTGGGGGGCAGAGCCCCCCACATTGGGGGGTGTGGGGGGCGCAGCCCCTCCACTTCATTTCATATGATATTCTTACATTTTGATATAATATTGCTTAGTAAAAGAAAAGTAAGTGGGGGGCTGCGCCCCCCACACCCCCCTAACTATATATTCTAACTCCAGGGTCGCACTACAGTGGGGAAGGGGGAATATTCCATTTTATTGCTAATAATAGTTGTCAGTGAAATGAACTTTCAGTGAAATGAAGTTTCAGTGAAATGAATTTCAGTGAAATGGTGTCAGTGAAATGAAAGTCAGTGAATTGAAAGTTCAGTGAATTGAAGTGAACCCATATATATATATATATATATATATATATATATATATATATATATACATATATATACATATATATATATATATATATATATATATATATATATATATATATATATATACTGCTATGAGAAGCTACCCTACCATGTGCACTCAAGATGAAGTAAGACAAAAGGAAAAAAAAAAACATGTAGGAAGAGAATTCCTATGTATTTACTGTCCTTTAAGATAATAAACGAAAAAAGAGCAAACAACTGGAGAGACAGAATGATATAATCCGCAAGGCTTTATTAACACACAATAAATGCCAACAAAATGGATAACTCATTTTGTCTAAAACCAAGTTAGACTTCATCAGTGTGTTAATAAAGTCTTGTGGATTATAGAGTGCTGTCTCTCCGGTTATGTGCTCTTGTTCGTTTATGGTTCTTGTTTTTCAGCATACTTTCCCTGGATTTGTGTTTACTGTCCTTTAAGATCCTTTTATTGCTTTTAATCTTGAAATCAAAAGATAAACATCCAAGTTATGAAAGCCAGGTGAGTGCATCAGCCTTCCACCTGACTAATAAATTTATGTTACAACTATAAACCTTAAAGGAAGCTCAGCATCAAAAACTGTAATTAACCAAATAATATTTAAGATGAAGCAAATTAATCAATAGGGAACCTGAGAAGTAAAACACCTTAGAAGTTGTAAGGAGAGTTAAGATTGTCACTGCTCACCCCACTACTGAAGTCAGCATTACAGTGACCCAGTATGGAATTGACAACAAACTCCTGGAAGAGGTCTTTCATGTCAACAAGTGCATATGGTGGAAGTGCAACAAAAAGTGCACTCCCTTGTTGTAATGCTTCATATGTTTTAAGGTAGTGATTGTGTTGCAAACATCATCCTCTACTGTTTTTTTCCATGTTCCTCTACATACTTTATAAAGAAGGTTTAGAATCATTGCCATTTAGTTATATTACCTGCTTTGGAATAATTTTGTTAGGAGTCGTAATTTGTGAATGGATTAGAAGGTGGTAGAAAGTATGCAGCTGTTTACAGACATCTCCTTTTAATTAGAAATATTGGGTATCAAAGTAACAGTCTAACAGTGGCTAAACCAACCTACTGCCTGCTAGATAAAAGACTGTACAACAGCAGAATTTTCACAATGGTTGCACACACACACACACTTGGGCACATGATACCTTGCAGTAATTGTTCATCTTGCCAGTGCAGCTACAACAATGAACACCTTCACTCACTCTTCTTGGTTCATTGGCTAGTAGATCATCCTCACTCACTCAAGAGGTGTTGGGGTGAATTTATTGGCATCCATGTCGAAAACACTAAACAATGGTTATGTTCAGTGAGACCAGATTATAATTCTTTGTAATTCATGGACCCAGGTACAGAATAAAAAGGTAGGAGCTCAAAGTTTTTTTATCATCTTTCAAAGCCTTTGAAAACCAAGAGAAAACAGTGCTGCTAAACAGGCAAGCAGAAAGAAATGAATTGTTCCTCATAAGATCTAATAGCTTCAAAGGCTGTTAGAGACTTCATTCTGACATACTTTTTGTCTGTGTGTCAGTGTAAAATAGTTAACAACTTTTAGAGATATTGTATTTTCTGTCACTGTTCTTAGCTGGTACAAACTGTTATTGATTAATCTGTACTGCAACACTTGATGTTAACAGTGCAAAGGGCTGTTTAACAAAATTAGGTAAAACACTTTCTTGACATCAGAAGGTTGATTAATCTGCTTGCCTTGTTCCCAGTATTGGTGTGTAATTGTGGTGCATCATGTACCACAAAGGCATAGTAATTGTGGTGCATCATGTACCACAAAGGCATAGTAATCGTGGTGCATCATGTACCACAAAGGCATTGTGAGTACTCTGTGGGGAAAATTAAAGGACCACTATGGGAAAAAAAAAACATGTTTTTATCTTTTCTTGAATTCCCACACATTGCAAATTGCAAACCTATACGCACAAGAAAAAAATAGTCACTACTATTTTTGTTTTGTTTGTAATCTTCAGTGCCCTCCTCGGTCATACATTCCGATGAGTGCTTGTTTTCTTCTGAAGCTAAATCTGCCCCATAATGCACTCTGAGTGCACTGTATATGAGATGACAATGCTCATTGCTGTCACATCACAGTCCCATTGACTTAAAATGAAAGAACTGAGAAGCAGAGCTAATTTTGAGTAGCCTTAATAAAAGTACGGTTTAATGTCCAGCAGTGTCTTTTACAAATGTGTTTCATTCTAATGTGTTACACATTCTGTGAAAAGAACTTCCAGAAGTATTAGCTCCTTGCTGAGATAACATACATTTAAATGTTCAACTTTTGTGTGCTTCATTTGCTTCACATATTACTCCTCCCATCTTCTCTCATTTAGTCAGCTAGAGTATCTCATTTCCAGGCCTGCAAGGTTCAGATAATTAGTTACTTAATGCATAACAGCACATACCAGTCTGACAGGTGTGCCAAGTGTCCCCTTATCTCTCTCCTTACTCCTGTCATCCGAATAGTACTTTCACATGAAATGATTCACAGTAAATAAAGTAATGTCTTTCGGCTTTTCCCGGTTAGGGGTAATGATACAAAATGCTTAATGCTTATTGGTCCTTAATAATGTAATTTCTCCTGATAGTATAGACTTCCTTGACATTACAATTTTTAAGAATAATAAATGTAAACTAGAAACTACTTTACATCAGAATCCAACCAAGTGGAATGCTTACCTATATCGTAATAGCATGCATCCGCGTTTTACATTCAATAATTCTGTCAAGGGGCAGATGCCTAAGAGTGGAAAAGCTGAATACTTTAGATTTTAACATGAATTCCCAACTAGATAAGTTAGCAGTTGATTTCACTGACAGGAGTTATAAGGTTAAGGATGTCAATGCTATTTGTGAAGAAATTAAATAGCAATGGTCACTTACAGTGAAACCTACTTTTTCTGTTAATACTCAACGAACAATAAATAGGGCACAGTCCAGAAACATGACTAGATGCCTTTTGACTTAACATTGTCTATATTAAATAAGTTCTACTTCTGTGAGCTGTTCCTGTTTCCAGTGGTTTGTTTTTACTTCACTGGGATATGATAATTCTTATTCTCTGGATTTGCTGTTACTGACTGGTTTGTGTGTGTAATGTGTAACGTGTAACATATTAGTAGGAAACACATTTTTAAGAGACCCCGTTGGACATTAAACACTTTATTGGGGCCACTCAAAATTAGCACTGCTTCTCAGTTCTTCTATTCTAAATCAATGGGACTATGATATAACAGTCAAGCAGTGGGCATTGTAATCGCATATACAGTGCCCTAAGTGTGCATTATAGGGCAGATTTTGCTTCAGAAGAAAACAAGCACTCATCAGGATGTTTGTCCCCAGGAAGGCATTGAGGATTTCAAACAGAATAAAATTAGTAATGACTACTTTTTCTTGTGCATATAAGTTTGCAATGTGTGGGAATTCAAAAAAAAGATAAAAAATGTTTTTTTTTTTTCATTTTTCCCATGGTGGTCCTTTAATACTTGTGATCAGAAAACATTGTCTTTCAGGTTTCCTAGTGCAGATGGAAAATTGTTCCATATTTTTTTACATACTATTAAAAATGTAGAATAGTGTCTGGGCTTCTTACAACAAGAGTATCAATAAAGTGAGAACAAAGGCAATTATCCTATTAGATAAGCTAAGCAAAGTCTGCAGATTAAATAGTCTGAAAAGAAAAGGTCAACAAAGCAGGCAAGGGTGTTACTTTATAGATAACCTACTAACGTTTTTCAACGTTTTGTGTTAATGATGAGGAGTCAAGATGATAAACCTGTATTTTTAAGATAGTCTGTATTGAGGACTTTTTTGGTGGGGGAGGTTGGAAGTGAAGGGTGGGAAATAAATAATAGTCCATATTTAAGCTATAGGGTGACATAAAACAACAGTAAGAAAAACAGTATTCATTTTAGAGCTAATTGCTTTTCTGTGATTCTAAAAGATAAGTCACTGAATCTAACTATAGTGCAAAATATCCAGAACAATGTAATTGTTTATAATTTGATATTTCATTTGACATTAATAGATCAGGGACAAATGCATTTTAGATGGAGATACTAGCTGAAGATCATGGTTTTCTTATGATTAAGTAGATGACAAAGTTGGGTGAGAGATATTGTAATGATAATGATCCATTTCAAAACAACAAGGACTTACACCAGCAAAGAAAGATATATACAATTTCTCTCTCTTTCTGTGTATGTGTGTTGTGTCTGTGTGTGTGTGTGTGTGTGTGTGTGTGTGTGTGTGTGTGTGTGTGTGTGTGTGTATATATATATATATATATATATATACACACACACACACACACACACACACACACACACACACACACACACACACAAAATCAAGCGATCCAGCAAACAGATAGGCATCTCTTCAGACCCCGTGTCAGTGTCTGTAGTTTACATGGATAAATTCTGTGTACAGGAGTGTAGACAGACAAAGGGGGTTGGAGAAATGTAGATATTTGCACATAAATGTCATACCACATACACACATGACCAAAATTATCATCCTGTATTTTGGAAAAATGAAATAAAATAAGTCAATTCTTTTTTTAATAATCTGGGCATTTTTTGCACACCATGCCACAATGTGCAAACATGCTTTATAGAAAAATAAAAAAAGAGGAAATAAATTAATTAGTATGTGACAGAAATGTAGTACATGACTGTATGAGTAGTCCCTACAATAGTGCATTGTGCTGTTGCTAATGTGTTTGGGCCCCGAAGTGTGTAGTGTTCAGGCTGTGAGCATGGATACCTATGCAAATGAGGTGGAGGTACTGAATAGCAGAAAGAAGTAATCTTGTCCGCATATCCTTTTGTGCAGGCTTAGACCCATGTTGCTGTTTACACAGGAGATAGCTGACACCAGGGGGATGTGTCTACTGACTTTTAATCTCATTGCAGCCAAAGTGCATGTGTTTGTGTGGTGCTTTGCCTGGCTGAGCATGTCCCGTATGTGGGGTGGGGGTGTGTGTATGTGTCTACTAACGTCTAAGCTTTGTTTACCTTCCCTGCACGTGTTTGCGTGGCGCGCCACTGTGCTCAGCGTATTTTAAAAAATATATATATTTAATTAGCTTTGACCCTTGTTTAACCTAAAATTGGGCCATGAACCGATGTTAATTATATTGTAAGCAGGTGCAATGCACCATAGTTCACCAATCACACACTCTGCATGTACAGCAGAGCTCTATAAAGTATGCATACACCCTACATTGTGATTTTTCCCCAATACTCTGCATCATTGCAGTACAGACTTGGGAATTTTGACTGAGAGAATGCTAGGGGCTGCTGCAGGTCAGCTGCACCTGTATGTGCTAGATGTTGAAGTCAATGTTGCTGCGGCTGACAGTAGGCCTAGACAGAGAAGGTGAAGATTGTTCAGGCCCAGGGTAACCTTCTGGGAGCTACATGAGCTAGAGATTACAGAACACTACAGGGTGAACAGGGACATATTAGAAGAACTCACTGAGCTCTGCCATACTCCACTCAGACCCAGAGCCAACAGAGGGGGACCCATCCCAGTGGAAACAAAGGTACGTGTAACCCTTAATAGCCACAGGTACTTTCCAAAGACCAGCTGGGGACATGGTGGGATTCTCACAGGCATCTGCATCCAGGACACTCCACCAGTTCCTGGATACCATGCTACCACATGCCAGTGAGCACATTTCTTTTCCCCTCACTGCTGAGGCGAGGGCCAGCAATATGCAATACTTCTCCTGTGTAGCACACTACCCTGAACTACTGTGTGCCATAGATTGCAGTCATGTACACATCAAGGCACCTCCTGTTGAGGAGAATAGAATGTACATGGATAACACTCCATCAGCTGCTAGGTTGTGTGCAATGCCCAGGAGATTATCATGAATTTGAGTGCTGGCAGCCCTGGCAGTTATCATGACTCCCATATCTGGCACACATCACAGTTGTAGCAGATGTTTGCTAGGGGGGGGGCATGCCACATAGCCATTTACTGGGGGATGCTGGCTATGCCCTGGAACCGTGGATTATGACACCCATCAGAAATGCACCCACACCCACTGAAGAATGCCAAAATGAGGCACACACACAAACTAAGAACATCATAGAGTGTATGTTTGGGCTACTGAAGACATGGTTGTGGTGCCTTGATATATCTGGTGAAGCCCTGCAGTACTCTTCAACCACATGTGCACATATGTTCACAGTATATGCTATGCTACATAATATGATCCAGGGGAAACAGCTGCAGCAAGATCAGCAAAGGGAAAGGATACACAGCCCCCCACCACTGCGTAGATCACCACAGCCACAGTCACAGGAGGACTCAGAGGAGGAACCCCCTGTTGATGTCCCTGTAGGCAGACATAGGCATGCCGAGTCCACCCTGGCTTTTGCTAAGAGACAACGTATAGCAAATTCACTGACAACCTAGAGCCCTAGGGATTGACACCTTACTTCTACTTACATACATGTAGTAAAATTGATGCCAGGCAACCCACACAGTGTGCACCTATCATTGAATTGGCTGTGTACTGCTTGCATCAGACAGAGTCAACCTTGAGCTACAGTTCTGTCAGCTGCTGCATTCACAAGGTAAGTCCCTAAACTATACACTACTTGTATTACTATAATATGCTATGATATGTATGGATCCGCTGCAGTTATGCAAAGAAATGTAGTGGGTTATTGGACACAATTAACATCCACAGTGGACTACAGTTCCCCAGTTCACTAGTATGTGTTCTTTAATATTCACTAGGTCTCATGGTTGCAATATGCACTACATCAGTCAAGGGAGATGTTAAACAGTGGGGTGACATGATAGTTGGACTATTGTGTATCTCAGCGGAACAAGTGCTATTGTTCCTCCACACCCAGCACAGCAGTTTTCCCATATAACAGGTTTAACAGTGAGTCATCAATGGTATATCAGCAGTCCAGGCAAACCCTTTGGCAGGAACATAGAAATCGATCACACATTGTATGCCTCACTAACGCAGGAATAGCACCATACATATGTATGATGTTGATTGTGTGACGAATGACTACTATCTGGCTGGTAGCATGTGTGGCTCAGTGGACTAGGGAAGTTAGCATGGGGGATGCCACTGATGGTTCAAATTTGGAAGTATCTACATCCTTTGCAAGTGAGGCACTAATATGTTGGCATTTTCACAGACTGTCAGTCTGTGTGTGGTGTAAAATTATGAACCCCTGTCATATATTAATTACATCAGACAGCTGGAGAATGCCATGGACATTTTGAGTGAAGTGCAGTACAGCAGAAACAAGGACAGGTGTCAGTGTCTGTAACACACAAAATCTGAGACTGGAGTAGAGGTAGGTGTGGCCTGGAGTCACTTTATAAGTACTGACAGTCTCACTGGACATAACACTACACTTAGTTAAACTGAGCGCAATCCTGTTGCCCCTTGATCAAAATGACCTGTTATGTATATATACATATGTTTATACATACATATATGTATACATATCCTTCTGTCATTCTCTCTCTCTCTCACATACATGGTATATCTATCTCTATGTATATTCAAATAGATCTCTCTCTCTCTCTCTCTCTATATATATATATATATATATATATATATATATATATATATATATATATATATATATATATATATATATATACACACACACACACACACACACACACACACACACACACACACACACACACACACACACACACACACACACACACAAACACACATATAAACATACTTCTCAGTCTCTCCCTATATATCTACATAACACATATACATATCATATACGCACACACAACTACATGTATATACACATCCCTGTTATATACAGAAATATGTGTGTGGATGTTTGTATTGTCCTACATACCCTAATACTGTTGAGTAAACCTGCTCTATCACACATCTATAATGTTGCTCAGAGGATCCAAAGTAAGGGCTTAACAGTACATAGTGCACTTACCTGAAGACCCCTGTGCCTGATGGATGTCACCACATAGACAGCAACAGGGGAGCAGGTGGTATAATTTATATTGTTATCTATGCACGCATGGACAGGGCACATTGTTCCAGCCCACAGGCATGTCAATCCAAGTGCAAACAGCCACATATGGACATACTTGTAACTGTACACACATATTTAGGATAATAACAGTTATATCACTGCTAGGATACTACATGCAGATAACAGTATGAAGAAATATCACTCTGCAGACCACATATGCTGTTCAACACACATCTAGTTTGTGTAATCCACAAGTAGTTTGCCTGCAAACACATATGAAACAGACAGCAGCTGTACTGTGATCTGTAGTGTGTAAAACTAGATAGGTTGAGGTTCAAATTTCACTACAGACCACATGGTGCATGTGTGTGAGTGTGTGTATCTCCCTGCCAATCAATTGAACAACAATCCTTGGCTGCTGAACTGCAATGGTTATGCAATTTTTGGTTCTGTAATTTGCTGTTGGCTTTCAAACTGCCCTCTTCTACAAGGCCCTATGATGTAATCTACCATAAGACTCATACCTCTCAAATGTACAGATTTTCACAGAATGTCCAGATTTTTGCCTCATATTTTTGGTGTGTTCCTCTTAAAATATGTACCTTTCTGGCAAATAGCTGAGGATTGAAGTAATTAAATAATGACAACCATTTGAGTTTAAGACTTCACATCCTTCAGAAAATTCATGTTAATGCACTCCTATTCTTCTATTAACTTTCTAAGTTTGTAAGAGCAATATTTAAAATCTGTCCCTATTTGTCCCCCCATCATTTTAGGCTTTGTCCAGATTTTTTTGCTCAAGAGGTTGAGAGGTATTCTAAGACTACCAGCTGCCACTGTAGCATCTGTCTTAATCCATGGTGCAAGCAATAAGTACTGTGATCTATAGTGTGTAAGACTAGATAGGTAGGGCTTTCACTCTCACTACAGGTCGCATGGTGTGTGGGTGTATGTCCATATGGCATACATATGATCACCTCAGTAACTTACAAAGAAGTAATGTTTTGCAAAATTTTAGTTATAGCAGGTGATGTGGCCCTTCATATGCCTGACCACAACTTGGCCTGCAAATATCATCAGGCATAATATGTAGTACACTGACAGTACTAGCAGACACAAGGTGTCATCATATACTGTGATCTTTACTGTGTACCATTACATGGGTAAGTGTTCTGATCTACATGCAGCCAACTTGCACTATGTGTGAGCCCTGCCATGTCTTGTAAGCAGTAATTGAAAGTGGTACTATCTTCAATGTAGCCATGTTTGTGTGTGTGGCTGTTACAGCTTATGGAACCACAGGACGTTTGAACTTCACTAACATACTGGCCATACAGCCATCATAACCATAGACACATGTATACCCTTATTTACATGATCAGCGCATATTGCCCCACTCGAGGAGGGTCACAGGCAGAAGCCCTGCGGTGAAATGATGGCAGCCCACCATTCATACAGATGGTATGTGCTGAGGTGCACTGAGGAGCTCTGTTTGCCATTAGCCAGGGCTCTGTTGCAAAGGTGGGTTAAAGTCAGACAAATCTCTCCCATCAGCATGTATTATTAATGGCACATACTAGGTTAATGTCCTTACAGTGATTAATCCATGTAATATTCCACCTACAGATGTGCAGCATTTACAATCAAGCACGGTCACACATTGTCCGTATGCAAGGCAGAGATGACCTCTGAGTAGTCTATATGCCACAGTCCACAATGACACTCATTTCAGATGATCCCCATTGTACACATGCTGAAGATGTGAAGTTCCCTTGTGAGGGACCATACTATTGTGTGCAAGTGCCAATACTCCTTGGAAAGGTTCATTACCAAATGGCCATTGCACTCAGATGTTGGCATGCTGAGGGAAGAGTACATGGAGGTCATGAATATGTCAATTATGGGTGATTATGCCCACATCTATGACACATGATTCCCATCATACCACTGGGGAGACATGGTGCTCTCAGGCATATTAGGTGTAAACTAGTATGGCCAGGTCTGTGTGCCCAGTTCTTTCACCCCTGAGTATGCACATCACATGTTGCGACTGATGTCCTTCTTACCAGGTGCATAGGTATTACTAGTGCAAATGAATAATACTACATGTATATTTGCATGGATTTTATGGTCATAATTCCAAAACCAGTAACTGTTAACACAATAAAGGCAGCACAGTATCAAGCAGGATCCCGTTTATTCAAACTAGGAAAATAAACTAATAAAAAATAAAAATTACATAAAGTGAACTAAGCGCTTTCACCCATAACCATAGTGGACATCTTCAGAGTACAGTTGTCATAAAATGCAACTTCCTAATATACACAGTAAGAAACACAACGCCCTTATGCTGTAACCAATGAATGACTACAATTAATTAATGTAGTTAAATGAATTAATTGGACTTCACTTATTCTTAGTTAAAATACAATAAAGTATAAGAAAATAAAGTAAAATAATCTAAAATATTGTAGCTAGGCTTGTTGATCTATATACTTTAACAATGACTTGACTATACTTTATGTAATAATATCAAATGAAATGTATAGTACATAATATAATGTATAATGATATTGTTTGACCTTAAGTTTAACATGAATAAACTAAGAATTTAAACAAAAAATATGCATGTATTATTAAACCCTATAAAACATTAAACACATATAAATATACAAATATCAATGAAAAACACAACTTAGCAGATGCATCAAAGACTTATCTGCTATCAAATTAATTATATACAGTAAGATTTATGTTTTAGTATGCTTAAAATAGAAGTGTGGTCATTGATACCTGGTGGATTGGTGGCATCCAATCTCAATTGCCAAAGACATTCTTTGGCTCCCAATAAATTTTTATCATCACCCCCTTTGATGTTGTTTGGAATTCTATCAATCACAAAAACAAATGAATCTCTTAAACTGATTGCATTTCTGGCTGTGTGTATATAATGAACTCACTGTTTTTTTTATTTTTGATGTCCCTTATGTGTTCCAATATGTGTTCCCTAAGTTTTCTGATGGTTTTCCCTACATAATAGGTGGAACAACTTGTACATGTCACTATGTAGACCACCATTTTGGTATTGCAATTGCAATAACCAGGACATCTAATATTTCTCCCGTAGTTCTGGACTACTACATAGGGTCCATCATTTATATACTTACATGTACTACAAAAGCCCTATTTACTCATTTTTTACATTTTGTATATATTCTTGTTGGTACCTGTCTCCAATAGTTGCTTCAAATTCATACCCCTACTATATGTTATCTTGGGGTAACTACCAATAATGTCCACGAGTTCCATTTTGTTCTTAAAAACTCTAAGCCATGTCTCCTGTACTATATTGGAAATTTTAGATGCTGTATCATTAAATGGAAGTATCAAAGCATCCTTTTTCTTTCTCTTATCATTGATTGATATAGCACTATCCATTCAAAATTTGATAATGGGTTTGTAAATATTTCTTTTAACCATCACCTAATTCCTAGTGTTGGTCAATAATTCCTGAGGATATCCCCTCATATTAATTAGTTTATCAATTTCATCTTGAAATGCCATATCATCCCTCACTATTCTAGATAGTCAAACCATCTGCCCTTTCACTAAGTTCTTTTTTTGAAATTGGGGATGGCAACTCTCATAATGCAGAAATGAGTTTGAATAAGTCTTCTTTCAGAATATATTGGAATCAGTTCTACCATTTTCTGTATAGAATAGTATATCTAGATATTCACATCTATTATCTTAAATCATACTAGTGAATTTCAAAAAGGTGGTGGTCATACCTAAAAACTCCACAAATTCCTGGATTTCTTCTTTGTTCCCTTTCCAAAAAATAAGTATGTCATCCAGGTATCATAAATACAGTGCTATTCTGGACCAATAAACAGAAGTGAAAAGGAACTGTGTTTCCCAAAATGCTAAGACCAAATTAGCATATATAGGGGCACATCTAGCACCCATAGCCATCCTTATACTCTGTTTGTAGTACTCACCATCAAGAAAAATAAAGTTATTATTTAAAACCATTTCTGTAAGTTCCACTATGAGCTTATGTTTCACAGTGTGCATGTTACCAAATCTGGATAAACTTGCTTCAAACATTTCTAATCCCATGGCATGTGGTATAACAGAAAATAAATTAATGACATCTGTTGTAACCATTATTGTATCAGAGTTACTGTCAGATGAGTATTGTCTCACAACATCAAGACAGTGCCAGGAATCTTTCAATATGTGGGGTAGTTGATTCAGAATACCCTTACAGTGAAAATCCACATATGAGGCGATGGCTTCTGTTTTGGAACCTTTGGCTGAAACTATAAGTCTAAAGGGTGGATTGTTTACATCTTTGTGGATTTTAAGAATGCTAAAGATGGATGGTGTGGTCAGTATCTCAACCATAACATAATCATATTCTTCTTTGATCAATAAACCCTCCATCAAAAAATCATGTAACTACCAGTCAAGTTTGGCATATGCCCTATACACCTCATATTTGGAAACCTTTTCATATGTATTGTTGTCACTTAGCATGAATGAAATTTTGCTCATATAGTCCGTATTGGATATGACCACTACCCCGCCACCCTTATCAGGTTTCATTACTCTATATTAATCCATGGAAATTAATTATTTTTAACAGAATCTTTCTGCCGGGGTCAAATTATCATGTGCAGAGATCTCCTTCTTAACACATCTACGTATTTGTGTTTCACATAAAATTTCAAAAACATGTATCATGGGATATTTGTGGGAGTATAAAACTGCTGGTTCTTTTTAATGTCAATAATCCATTGTCTGTGCTGGGACTAGTATTGTTAGCAAAAAACATTTTCAAGTTCAACAATCTAACATACAGTATAAAAATTAATCAGGATTTTACCTATGTCATACTTAAATTTAGGGATAAACGTAAACCCTTTCTTTAACAATGTAATGTGACTAGATGTGAGATAATTTCCAGTATAGTTGTAAATAGAAAAAACACCATTTTCTATAACAGAACAACTTTGTTTAAGCAAACACGTTTCATCAATGTTAGACACCCTAATACTGTTGAGTAAACCTGCTCTATCACACATCTATAATGTTGCTCAGAGGATCCAAAGTAAGGGCTTAACAGTACATAGTGCACTTACCTAAAGACCCCTGTGCCTGATGGATGTCACCACATAGACAGCAGCAGGTGGTATAATGTATATTGTTATCTACGCATGCATGGATAGGGCACATTGTTCCAGCCCACAGGCATGTCAATCCAAGTGCAAACAGCCACATATGGACATACTGGTAACTGTACACACATATTTCGGATAATAACAGTTATATCACTGCTAGGATACTACATGCAGATAACAGAAGCAATATCACTCTGCAGGCCACATATGCTGTTCAACACACGTCTAGTTTGTGTAATCCACAAGTAATTTGACAGCAATCACATATGAAACAGACAGCAGTTGTGTTGTGTGTGATACATACTGTGATCTGTAGTGTGTAAAACTAGATAGTTTGGGGTTCGAATCTCACTACAGGCCACATGGTGCATGTGTGTGAGTGTGTGTATCTCCCTGCAAAAACAATTGAACAACCCTCCTTGGCTGTGAACTGCAATGGTTATGTAATTTGTGGTTCTGTGATTTGCTGCTGGCTTCCAAACTACCCTCTTCTACAAGGCCAAGATGTCATCTACCATAAGACCATACCTCTCAAATTACAGATTTTCACAGAATGTCCAGATTTTTGCCTCATATTTTTGGTGTGTTCCTCTTAAAATCTGTACCTTTCTGGAAAATAGCTGAGGATTGAAGTAATTAAATAATGACAATCATTTGAGTTTAAGACTTCACATCCTTCAGAGAATTCATGCTAATGCAATCCTATTCTTCTATTAACTTTCTAAGTTTGTAAGAGCAATATTTAAAATCTATCCCTAATTGTCCCCCGATCATTTTAGGCTTTGTCCAGATTTTTTTGCTCTAAGAGGTTGAGAGGTATTCTAAGACTACCAGCTGCCATTGTAGCATCGGTCCTAAGCCATGGTGCAAGCAATAAGTACTGTGATCTATAGCGTGTAAGACTAGATAGGTGGGGCTTTTACTCTCACTACAGGTCACATGGTGTGCAGGTATATGTCCATATGGCATAAATATGATCACTTCAGTAACTTACAAAGAAGTAATGTTTTGCAAAATTTTAGTTATAGCAGGTGATGTGGCCCTTCATATGCCTGACCACAACTTGGCCTGCAAATATCATCAGGCATAAAATGTAGTACACTAACAGTACTAGCATACACGAGGTGTCATCATATACTGTGATAATTACTGTGTACCATTACATGGGTAAGTGTTCTGATCTACATGCAGCCAACTTGCACTATGTGTGTGCTCTGCCATGTCCTGTAAGCAGTAATTGGAAGTGGTACTATCTTCAATGTAGGCATGTTTGTGTGTGTGGCTGTTACAGCTTATGGAACCATAGGACGTTTGAACTTCACTAACATACTGGCCATACAACCATCATAATCATAGACACCTGTATACCCTTATTTACATGATCAGCACATATTGCCCTACTCCAAGAGGGACACAGGCAGAAGCCCTGTGGTAAAATGATGGCTGCCCACCATTCATACAGATGGCATGTGCTGAGGTGCACTGAGGAGCTCTGCTTGCCATTAGCCAGGGCTCTGTTGCAAAGGTGGGTTAAAGTCAGACAAATCTCTCCCACCAGCATGTATTATTAATGGCACATACTAGGTTAATGTCCTTACAGTGATTAATCTATGTAATATTCCACCTACAGATGTGCAGCATTTACAATCAAGCATGGTAACACATTGCTCATATGCAAGGCAGAGATGACCTCTGAGTAGTCTATATGCCACAGGATACAATGACACATATTTCAGATGATCCCCATTGAACACATGCTGAAGACGTGAAGTTCCCTTGTGAGGGACCATACTATTGTGTTCAAGTGCCAATACTCCTCGGAAAGGTCCATTACCGAAAGGCCATTGCACTCAGATGTTGGCATGCTGAGGGAAGAGTACATGGAGGTTATGAATATATCAATTACGGGTGATTATGCCCACAGCTATGACACATGATTCCCATCATACCACTGGGGAGACATGGTGATCTCAGGCACATTAGGTGTAAACTTGTATGGCCAGTTCTGTGTGCACAGTTCTTTCACCAGTGAGTATGCACATCACATGTTGCGGCTGATGTCCTACTTACCAGGTGCATAGGTGTTACTGGTGCAAATGAATGATACTACATGTATATTTGCATGGATTTTATAGTCATCACTGTGTCAACAGGCATTTATTCATCACTACCCTCTTGTAGGATATTGACATAACTCACAGACTTCATGAGTACTTACACTTTGCAGGCATCACCCAACATTGTTAGCCACAGACAGTCAGCATTCACTTTTATTGTGGTTACATGGATTCCACGCAGTAGAAGACCCAGGACTGAGCCTGTTAAACACTACTCCTTACAGATCAGCTACTGGAGGCGGATGCCCCTATGCTGAGTATGTGTGCCATCAATGGGTCACTAAGTGACCCCTACAATGATAGTACTGTGGATGCCTAAGTGGGGGGTTTGTACATGATGTCTGAGTGGAGGAAATAGCCAGATGGCTTGTCTCAGTCCAGGGGGTTGTATGCCCTGATGTCCCTTCACCAAGGTCCTTAGTGACTGCCTCGGAAATGTCCACCACATTTAAAAGTCATGATCCCCCTGTCAGACATCCAAACTGTGAACAGTCAACCATGTGTAGATCATATATATGTGTGCTGATCAGCTCAATCAGGAGTGCCCCTATGGCCATAAAAATATGGATACTCAGGCAAAGAAGTCTGTAGTTCTCATGGTCAGTGCATGCACCACCTCTGTGCAAGGGTATAATAGTTGCTGCTGTCCAGTTAGCTGGGGTTCCACCAATGGTTTCAGTGTGATTGCAATGTGTTCCCAATGGTGTTAGTAATCCATAACACATCCCATGTTGGATGCAGCCTAGGATGTTAGCATATCCAATAGAATCAACTAATGATGTGGACATTCTACAAAAGGGCCTCACTGAGACTGATGCCTGGTGTCAAAGTCATGCGCTCAAGCTCAATGCCAAGAAGTTCATTGTCATCCCATTTGGGAAAAACACTATACCCATGAACTATCACATAGGCGATAGCCTACTAAACACCGAAAGTGTGATAAGAGACCTTGGGACACGGGTGGACAGTAGTCTCTCCTTTGATAATCACATCACCACAGCAGTCTGGAAATCCTTCTACGTGGCACACCTTATCACAAAGGGGTTCATCTCCAGGAAAAAAGAAGTCATTGCTCCTTTCTACTCATCCCTCATCAGACCCATTATTTATTTTATTTTATTTTATTTTACATTTGTTGACCGGGCTAGTCTAGCTGGATATATTTCCATTTTCAGTAGAGGCCCGGGGAGAAAAGCTCCACACAAAACACAACAAAGAGACATGTTAATAATAAAAAAATAAAAATAAAAATAAGAATATAAAATTAGTAATAAAATCAACAAAAAAGCTAAGCCACACAAAACTACAACAGACATGAATAATACTAGGTCAGTTACAAAGCATCTTAATTAATGGATTATAGAGTACAACACCATGTTTGGCATGTACCTAGCAAGATATCTACAACAACTAGAAAGGCCACAGAAATACCTCACTTAGAGAATTACTGTCTTCAAACAGAAGCCATGCACAGACCATCTCAAAAAACTCCAGCTCTACTCCACCGCTTATCACCTACTCAGAGGCTATCTCTGCCTAACATACAAAGCCATGTCAAACCCAGATCTGTTGGACATGCTACACTTAAAGAAACCCCAATCCCTCCAAGCCACATGCTCCGGGGACCTAAACCTTGTCACCACAATAAACAGAACATGCTGGAGGGATAGATTCCTGTCACAAAGACTTCTCATGCTCTGAAAAAGACTACTCATTCATGTCAAACAAAGCTCCTCATTAGCCCTCTTTAAGAAAAATATTGACAATTGGATGGGAAATAGGAAATTCACCCCAGGGATCACTTCTGTGACTCTGCTAGACAAGGGTGCAGGGAAATAACTTTCTTGTGTGGCGAAAGGCAAGAAACTTTTTTGGCTAGGCCCCAGGGCCGATAGCCTAGTACCTACCTATGAACCTATGCTGTGTATCCTCTATACAGAGGCCATTTACGACCTGCTCTGTAGATATGGAAGTTATGTAAGAATGTCATGTGTCACATGTGGTGGAGACATGGGAGTAAAGTTAACACAGAACATGTGAGACTACAGGTTAGTTATCTGTACAGACCCATTCTATGTGGCATTATTAAGTACGAGATCACAGACAATCTGGGCCTGTGCTTTGGGGTTGAACATGTAACTACTATGTGTGCTGTGATTCTGTTTTGTGTGGGTGGCTAATTTTATCACTTGCTGTGTCTAGACAACATCACAACACTATGTGGCTGTTGTAGCTGAGAAGGTTATGTCACCATTTGGGGGGACACCCTCACTCCAACTGTCACACAGCAATGTTCACCTCCTATTATACAGCCTGATAATGGAAGATGTCCACCAGGCAGGTCTGCTGTGCCATGAGGAGCTTGTGTTCCTCCTGTCAGGTACAGCCAAGTTCATGCAGTTGCAATGCTGCTGCCATAATGCATGGGTGTACAGCTCTGCATACATGCCATCCCATCAGAGGAGGAGGTGCAGTCAAGATATGTAAACCATCCCACATGAGGTAATAAATGGCTTTGTTGAAATATATGTCTGTATTGTCTGCAAGAGGGGAGGCTAGTGCTGGTACTTTCAATGACACTGGTCTGTGTTCAAATCCCACCAGGGAGAACCTCACGTTGGGGGGCTGCAGTGATCACCCATATTGGTAAACACTTGTTGCAATAAATTGGTTCCCCTTGGAAGTAGGTCATAGCACTGCTCCAGGACATTGTAGCGAAGGACATAGACTAATCTTTGGGCAAGTGAGCTTCAGCATGACTAGGCAACACAGCTGGTGGTCACTTAATGCCACCCCATAACATGGTGCAATTATATATCTTGATAGAAGCATGTGCATACAAATATGCACAATGGGTGTTTGGATACGTGGAGCTGCTCCTGTAGCTGTCTATTGCTTGATTACATGCCCTTCTAGTACTGAATGGAACCTGCATTTTATCTGGAAAATCACAGTGTTTCACTAAATCTAGATGTGTATCTATAATTAATGAGTATGTATACACCACCTGCATTACCTTGAACGTGTCATTTTGAGATGTGAAGATGTGGATGGACATTGTAGAATAACAGGTGTGTTGAACCTATAAGACACATTTCCAAGATCTTTGTGTGCATATAAATACCAAGCACATGTTAGCTTCAGTGTCATTTTGAAGATGCAGCCAGAATGTTAACATCCCATGTGCATGATAACTCATCTGTTTATAAGTTAAAGTTACTTAACCTCATTTATGATCTGTTTGCATACAACAAAGCTGCTTGAACAAGAACCCATGATGCTTGCTTGTTTTATCTTGGCCTTGTGGACAACATGGTGTCAGAACTGGGATGGCAAAGACTATTCTTCAGAGCCACAAGGTGCAGAAGTAATGTAGAAAGCAAACTAAAAGAACCATGAGCAAAAAAGGGCCAGAAACAAGTCCAAGGTAAAGAGTACACACATGAATGGATTTATTTATTGAAAGAGGTTAAATTGAGCATTAGAAGGGCACAAAACATATTGTTAAGCAAATGAACAGCAAAGAAATGTTTAAGCAAACGAGAAGTAGTAAAGAACTCATTAATCAGATGAAATGTTTGAAACTGAGATATTTGATAAAACAAGTATTAGAAAAGTACATACAGAGTTTAGAATTACCTCATAATTGTAAAATGAGCATGTTTAAAGTAAAACATGTTTAGAGTTAAAACAAGCACAAGAAGGTATAATGGGCATGAAAAGAGATTAAATGAGCAAAATGAATATAACATGAGTGCATAAAGGGCATAAAAAGCATATTAAGAGATTTAATGACTGAAATTACTATAATAGAAAGTTCAGAAAAGAGCACATTGAGTATAAATAAAGCCAAGGAGACCACATGTGTTTTGGCAAATTACTGTGTATGGTACAAATTACTACTTCGCATTGATTGAAGCCTTGAATAGCTTAACTGGAGTTGTTTGAAGTATCTCAAAGTGTGTAAAAGTGCTTACAGCATGTTCTTATTGTTGTGCATTAATTCTGAAGAGTTTGTTGTGTGTGAAGTGCAACTATTTTGTGCAGTGCAGTCATGTGAAGCCATTTTGAAAAGGTTCTAGTGCCTGGATATGTCTGTTCAATGAGGGCTGCCATTACAGAGTGTCTCTTGCACTGTACAGAGTTGTTTGGCAAAGTGCAGCCATTTTGGAGAAACCCCAGTGTGCTGTGTACTGCTTATTTGCAAAGTACAGTTATTTTGAGGTATTTCTCACTCTGAGCTTCTTCTGCCCAGTACATTTGCCAATTGCCATTACTTCAAAATAGTTTATTCACAGAGTGTCATTACTTTGAAAAAGTTTATTCACAAAGTGCTATTATTTTGAAATGTTTATTCGTAAAGTGCCATTACTTCCATTTTATTTGTAAAGTGCCGTTACATTCTTCAATTGGCTTTTCCTGGTTAGGGGTCGCCACAGTGGATCACCTGTCTGCTCATGACTTGCAGTGAAGTTTTACAGTGTCGAGTTGCCAGCCCAGTGCCCAACCTTCAACAGAAGGTACACACACATGCACTCATGCCTAGGGCCAGTTTATAGTGTCCAGTCCACGTACAGCATGTCTTTGGGAGGAAACTGGAGCACCCAGATGAAACCCACATGACACAGGGAGGACATGCAGACTCCACACAGAAGGCACCCTAGCCAAGGATCGAATTGGAGAACCTCTTCCTGTGAGGCGGCAATGCTAACTGCTGCACCACCGTGGCCCCCCTAAAGTGCCATTACATTGAGATAGCTTATTCTCAAATTGCAATTACTTTGAGACACTTCATTTGTAAAGTGCCATTGCTTCGAGATAGTGCATTCGCAAAGTATAGTTGCTTCAAAATTTCCCTCAACTTCTATTGCTCAGTTGATATGCACGGTTCAATTGTTTGAAATGTTTCTTAAAATGGTGATAAATGACTTTGGCAGTAAAATGTTGATAAATGGCTTTGGCATTAAAACGATCACAAGACAATAAAGGCTCATACAGTAAAATAATGATGATAAATGACTTTAGCATTACTACCCTTACAAGATAAATGGCTTGTATAGTAAAATAATTTCAAGGTAAGTGACTTTACAGTAAAGAGATTTCAAAGTGTTGCAGTGCCCAGGAAACTTATTTCATGAAATTCAGTTATACAAAGGCTCGTTATGTTGTTACAAATACTGGCATAATTTTCAAGCACATTAATATGTGTATGTACAAGGGTATATGTTCATTCATATTTACAGGAGTTTTCATTGAGATATGTCAATAAGGCAGATGCATTTTGCAAGCCACAACCACTTGTGTTTGATCAAAACAGTGCAGAGAACTGGAGAATATTTGAGCAAGAACAGGATATCTTTATACAAGCAGCTTATTCTGATAAAGATGCATGTACCAGTGCATTCATTTTGCTGAACCTAGCAGAGACAGAAGCCACTGAAAGGGAACATTCATTTGTCTATGCACCAGCAGTGTATGAAGATGAAGGATAAACTCATCATGTTGTTGTGCAGGCCAAATCAAGGGAAGACCCCAAGTGTTTAAAGTGCTAATTCAAAGAATGTGTAACCCTCAGACTAATGTTACACTAGAGAGGCATTTGTTTTACATGAGAGATGAAAAGCAAGGGGAAACTTTCACAGCTTATATTACTGACCTGAGAAACAAAGCTAAAATGTGTAGGTTTGGTAATTTAAAGTATGAGTCAGTAAAGGCAAAGCTCTTGTGTGGTATTAATAGTGCTGCTGTGAGAAAGATTGTCGGATTTATGGAGTTGCAGAAAGGCACACAGATATGCTTGATAGTGATATGAGCATGGTTTCAGTTGGCTCAATAGGAAGTTACCAGGTTATTAGCCCTGAGACCCTTATAAACCTAGCGAAGAGTTCAGCCCATGTTTAGACAAGTCAGCACCCAAAGCCCTTGGCCAGCAGGGGATGCATGGAATCCCAGTGGTATATTTTCTGTTTCCCATCAAGTTATCCAAGTTGCTCTTAAAAAGGGATAACGAGGTACTCTGCTTGATGTGGAGAGGGAGTCTATTCCACAGATAGGGGAGTCTCTGGAACACAAATATGTCCCACCAACAAGTCCTATTGATGTCACAGACCAGGTTGATGTTATGCCTGTGGGTTACTCAAATGAAGCTTGACGTGCGGATATGCAGCAGTCCCATCAAGGCGGGGTCTGAGATTGCTTTGTATGCCAGAAAAATGTCACTTCTGAGGAGTCTGTAGAGAACTGAATAGGGAAACAGTGCTTTTAGCCTATCTGTGTAGGAGAGATGTTTGAGGCTCTGGATTCTCCTGGTGAGGAACCTCTGTGGTATCTCCAGCTGCTGCATGTACTTTGCGAGGTACATGCCAAAGGGGGCATTGTACTCAATAATTGGTCTTATAAGGGAATAATACAGGGATGTTATACCTCCTTGTCTATGGATGAGATACCCTTACTTATGAGATGGGACATGCTGAAAGCTTTCCATACAATGGAAGCAACATAGTGGTCAAAGTCAGGTTGCTATCAAGCTGGGTGCCCAAATCCCTCACGCGTGATTGTGTGCATAGGACATTTTATTAATGTGATACTATGTGTGTACAAGGAGATGATGATGATGCATTTTCTGGCATTCAGCTTGAGGCCATGTTTCTGGCACCAGTCATTTGTTTGGGTGAGACTCTCTTGGAGGACGCCCACATCACTTGGGGAATTGATGACCATGCCCAGCTTGCAGACATCTGCAAGCTTGGTCAGCCATAGCCCACTGGTTTTGGCCTGCCCCTCAGAGAAGTATATTCCAAATAACATAGGCCCCAAGACCGATCCTTGGGGTATGCCACTCATTACGGGTCTACTGCTTGAGGTGGCTTCCTCTATTTTGATTACATGGGTTCTATTATGTCTGAGTGGGGAATAGTTTCAAAGGTTTTGGCCAGGTCAAGGTAGGCAGTGTGCACCGTCTTCCCCTTGTCCATGGTTTTGGTTACTGTCTCAAAGAAGTCAACCAGATTTAACAGACATGACCTCCCCTTGACAAAGCCAAACTGTGTGGGGTTGAGTGTTTGGAAGTTGCCAATGTCCCTGTTAATGAGGTCCATAATAATACATTCCATGGCGTTGCAGATCAGACTAGTTAGGCTGATAGTTCTATAATTTCTCACATTGGTGGACACTCCACCTTTGCATAAAAGGATAACAGTGGTAGTCCTCTACTTGGCTGGGACAAAGCTGGTACTCAGGCTTTGGTTGAATATGGTGCTTAATGGTGTTGCAAGTTCATGCTTGAGTTCATGTAGGATGCAGCCTGGGATGTTATCGGGTCCCATGGAGGCTGCATTTTTTGCCTTTGAGAGGGCAGTGATGACCTGTTCCCTAGAGATAAGGGGAAGGGGGCAGGTACTGGGGATGTCTTGATCTACTGATGGGGGGACAGAAGGGTGAAGTTTTCACTGAATCTGTCAGCTAGGAGGTTGGCTATATCTACAGCATTTGTGTATGTGGTGTCCTTGACCACCAGTTATGAACAGATCTGGGTGCTTCCTTTGAGATTGCGGACATACGTGAAGAAGACTTATGATTGTCTCTAATAGATGTGGTCAATTTGGACTCAAAGATGACTTTAGAGGATTTCACTAGTTCTCTTATTTGCTTGTTCAGGCTAAGGACAGATTGCTTCCAGTTGGGCACCTGCTCCTTCTTGATCCTGGACAGCAATTTTTTCCTTTTGTTATATAATGTGTTTATTGCAGATGTCCACCAGACAGGTTTCCTCTTCCTTGTGGAGGATGATTTTGTCCTGTCCGGTATTCCTGATTTCATGCATCTATATAAATGCTTGTATAGTACTTTGGTGTAGATTTGGACATTGGTGTCAGTTCCTACAGAGGGGGAGGGGCTGTGAAGCTGTTTATCCCATCCCTCAGGAGGTTTTAATAAGCTTTGAAGAAGTTCTTTTGTTTGACCCTAGATAGAGCGGGGGGGGGGGGGCAGGGGAGATGGTGACTTTGAAAGTGACTGCTTTATGGTCGAATCTTACCAGGGAGGATGATACTGTAGGGCTGCTGCAGTGGTTACTCATGTTGGTTAATACCAAGTCCAATATATTATCACCTCTTGTGGGGGTATTGACTAGCTGTTTCAAGGCATTTTTGCATTGAGAAAATTGAGGAATCTCTGGAAATTTGTGTTTTGACATGAGTAGTTTTCCAATTTATGGTTGGGTAGTTAAACTCACCCAGGATCATGGTAAAGGGTTGAATCTTGATAGATTCGAAGAGGACCAGATAGGTGGAGTGGACATCCTGAGTCAAATTTGGAGGCCGGTAGCTAGCTATGATTTGAATAGGGGTCTTGTCTATGTTTAGCTATACCTGGAGTGTCACCTGTGTGTCATACTGTTTGACCAGCCTGGAGGTGTGTGTCTTTAATATGTATTGAAACTCCACTTCCTTTGGCTTTGCTGCCCATATTTTGAGGTCTGAATGTATGATAGGATGAGAAACCAGGTAAGGCTGTGGTGCTCACCGCAGCTTTGAACCAGAATTAAGAATGCTTGCAATGAGTACAGTTTCATGTTTAGACTCCTAGCATTTAGCAGCATGACCTTTAATTTGCATTTTGTTGAAATTTTTATGTTGGTAGTATCAACCTCATGACTTTTCCTAAAAAAAGGCACTATGGGGGAGGCAAGGGCCTTTGCCAGAAGTCTGAAGCCCAAGTGATACAGATGCAGGCCATCTCTAAGAAAGCATTGTTGTCTGTAGATCATATCTTTCCAGGCTGTCAGGTACTGCATCCCCCTGGAATAACACCAAAAACTAAATCAATTGTTAACGTCAATCCAGAGCTCATGTAGACAGCATTCAACATGTGACAGGAAAAATCAGGCCTAAGCATGTGGCAACTGCAGCAGCCCCTGCAGGACTTCCAGGTAAAACCCATAGTCTTCTAGCACATTCCAAGAACAGTGCAGTTAAAGGAACATGCTCAGTACAAAACCAAGGGTACCTAGTGCAAAACAGACGTTGCTCAGTACAGAATAAGAGTGAATCAGCAAAACCCAAATCAAGCTTTATTGTTAGCTGTCACAATTGTGATGCCAACCATGAGTCCAGAAAAGAAAAGTGCATAACATTTGCTCAGCAATGTCATAAGTGCAAGAAATGGAGCCATTTTCAAAGATTTTGTAAATCATGTAAGCCTTACACAGTTACAAAGAAGGGCCACTCCAAAAAGTAAGTTAATCAAATAGACCTGCAACAGTCTGTTTTCTGTGTAGATAGTGTCAGTAATTGGTGAAAAGATTGACACAGTAGATTTATTGGCAAGAAAGGAAGTGTTTTGTAATGTCCAAATCAATGGTAAATCCAACAAGCTTAAAGTAGACACTGGTTCAAAGTGTAATGCCATGTCTGCAGATACTTTTGCAAGTGTCAGAGCTAGTGAATAACTAAACATGACTAGTTGTGTGAAACGCATAGCTTATGGAGGTAAAGAAATTAAAACCAAATGCTCAGTAGTGCTTTCATGTTATGTGGCTAAGAGCTATTGTAGCCTATTGTTCTATGTGGTTTGAAAACCTGTGCAATCATGACTGGGTCTCAGAGACAGTTTGAAAGTTAATCTGCTTTATTTTACCAAAGAAGTTCATCAGATAAGCACATGTCCTAGTTCCAGCTTCACCAATGTTATTTTTTTCAGAGTATGCTGTTTTCGATGAATGATTGGGCAAACTTCCACTTGTGTATTCCATGAAATTAGACCCAGAAATTAGTTCAGTCATCAGACAAGCAAAAAGAGTTCCGATAGCTATGCAAGCATGAGGTCAAAGCTCAGATGGACAAAATGGTGCAACAAGGTGTAATTTGTTCAGTTACAGAACCTACCAAATGGGTGTCGTCCATGGTAGCAGCTCATAAAAAAGGCTCAGATGAAATCAGAAAATGTTTTGACCAGAGAGATTTGAATAACGCATTGAAGAGACCACAACATCCCAGGCGTACAGTCAGAGAGGTTGCAGCCCTGATACTGAATGCCACTGTTTTTTCTGTCTTAGATGTAAAGAGTTCATTTTGGCAAGTGATGCTTGATTGTAAATCTTCATTACTGACTACATTCAGTACCCCATTTGGAAGATATAGATTAATCAGGATGCCATTTGGAATACATTCCACAAGTGAAGTCTTCCAGAATGCAATGAAGCAATTTTTTTTCAGGAAATCCTTGTGTCATAATAGTAGATGATATATTGGTCAGAGGCAATGATAGGTAGAGCATGACATAAATCTTAAGAGAGTTCTAGACAGACCACATGAAGTGAACTTGAAGCTCAATCCTCTGAAATGCAAATTCAGACTACCAGAAGTTACATATGTAGATCATTTGTTTACAGATACAGGCTTGAGACCAGACTCATCCAAGCAAGCAGCCATTCTTGAAACGCCAGCACCAGATAATGTGCAAGCTCTACAACATTTTCTTGGTATGGTCAATATACCAGACTTCAGTGAGTTGACAGAGCCTTTGAGAGAGCGCTCACACATAAAAATGTTATTTGGTCATGGCAGGACCAGCATCAGAGAGCATTTGAAATTCTTAAGCAGAAAATTACTACCCCCAAAATTAAGATACTTTGATGTCAAAAAAACAGTAACTCTTTCCTGCGATGCTTCAAAATTTGGTTTAGGTGGAGTTTATTCTTCAAAAGGCTAAACCAGATCCCAAATTTTATGTCACACTGTATGGCTGCATTTCAAAACCTAGTGTGAAATACACTGCAACTTGGATATAGTTTTATATATGTATCTAGCTTTGTGTAATTGCATGAAGAAAATAATTTCTATGTAAATTGCATATTCATTAACTTCAGTGACAATGTCCAACTTATTATCTCAAAAGGGAGGATGTAGAATAACAGGTGTATTGCACCTTTAAGAAGCATTTCCAAGATCTGTGTGTGCATATAAATACCAAGCACATGTTAGCTTCAATGCCATTTTGAACGTGCAGCCAGGAATGTCAATATCCATGAGTATGATAGCTAATCTGTTTATAAGTTAAAGTTACTTAACCTCATTTGGCAGTTATGTGTCTGCATATAGGCTGGTGACATATGCCCCTAGTTGAAACCTGCAGGAACTATGATGTCAACATTATATTCACTGATATCCCTTGATTTGCGGCAATGTTTCAAGCCACAGACAGCTATCTGTGACCTGTCCCATATGTAGCTACTTGACACAGATATCAATGTATCTCACAATGTAATCACCTCCTACTAAGAGTTCTGAGTTTGTGCTTTGCCTCAGGAGTTTGACCAGTGAGACAGTGGTGCATGCAGTATTATGTGTACTGTGCCCTCCAGTAGCAGGATGTTCTGAGGTGTCTGTTTGGCAATGTGTCTCATAAGGAGCTGCACACATGCAGGTGTGTGTGATGTGTGTCTAGGTGGTGCAGGATGTCACCTGTGCATGTTGGCATAATGAGTTGGGTATGGTGTAGTGGTTCAAGTGTTTACTACAGAAAAACAAGTTACAAGGTTTGATTCTTACCCTTGAAAGGGAAATTGGCTTGGCTTAAAATGGCACACAAGGGAAGTTAGTCTAATACTTGCCAATGAACTTGCCAATGAACATATGTAATGACTGCTGTTGGAGACACCATGGCAGCAAGGTTTGAAAAGAGTCAAGTCTGTCACACGTTGTGTTTGTGTGTCATAGGAGTAGATGGATGGGGACACTCACAACACCTCAATAGCAGGTCCTGCAAAGGTAGTGTCATGCTGCCACACCCTTGCAGTTGACGGCCTGATATACAGTGTTTGTAGGCACATATTGCAGTGAAGATGTGGATGCCCATGCATGCATAGCAGATTTGTTCAACTTTGCTGACATTATGTTGGCCTTGCAAGTGTACAATGCCTATCAAGCAACTAGACAGCACACTGGTTGTTCTGTGGTATGATATGGGGACACAGACGTGTGTGTCAAGTACATAACTGTACAGTATGACATGCCTAGGAGATGTGGCAGGTAAACACACATTGTCCAAAGGTGACCAGTCTGCTGCAGTAGGCCTCACAGTCATATCATGCAGATATGCACCAGTAATGTGTCGAGGGCAGAATGCTTGAAGTGCTGTAAAAGTGTCACCTATGATGACTCACTGGTAGTTTGCTGATTGTTACAGCAAGAATGGACATCTATGTCAATGGACATTGTACGTTATATTGTGGTGCTACAGCAGTGCTACTTATCACCCTCTTGTCAGTTTCCTAGTGACATACCACCAACCCTGGAACAGACAGCATAACACATACAAAAGCCAACTGATTTCCCAGGTTGCTAATCAAGGCATCTACTTGGAAAAGGTTATGTGAAGTCTACAGAGCCTTTCATGATGTGGGACAGCTATGTGGATGAGCAAACAGGGTGTGTCCTGCTTTTAATCATGGGCTTTATAGTAATGTTGTGTGTGTGTGTGATGACTTGAAAATGTATTGGAGCACAGTATCCTATGTGAGATTGGTGTCAGTGAGACCAACATTAGTAGCTGCCAGACACTACCTATTCTGTGGACTTCCCTGCTTTCCACAGTCTTCACAAGGTAATTGTGTCCTTTCAGTACACACCACTCGGGTAATGTCCAACTGCAGAATACCTGTGTAAAACCACCGCCTTACCTTCAAAGGGTATACATATTACACTTCCCTAATGTATTTGTCTTCACTCTGTACACACACCTTGGATGACACTCTTCTCGGAACATGCTGGAAGCAACTGCAATACTTAGTTGCACAAAGGACAACTAGCATGTAATGCCAAGCAGTGTCCCCAAATCTCTGAGTCATGTGACATGAAATGCCATGAAAGGAGTTAGCATGGATACTAGCATAACACTGTTGTACACCTACTGACATTGGAACACACACCGTCTGTTATGCTCAAAGCCAAATCATGCCTACCAACTCTAACTAATGGATCCCACTGAGTGTTACACTATGCAATGGATGATGGGACTATTACTCTTCCTTCCATGGCCTGATAAGGTGTTTGACAATATTAGGCGAGCAGGCCTTGTTGGAAACTGTGTAGGTTATCTACTGAGTGTTACATCAGCTGGTGGGTAGGCAAGTGTCTGACAGTCATAATCTGGGAAGGTAGCATTGGGACACCAAAGCTGCAATGATGCCAATCACCAGTGAATTTCCCAGACATCATTGATGATGTACCCCTTCTAGCCATTCCCTCTCTGCAGTCACGGTCACTGTCAGTGCCCTCTGATTGGCTACATTAGCAGGTGATTGCATATCAGGAGCTGTCACTGAATCCCACACAGAACCATCAGTTGACCATGATGGCCTGTGACACAGATTCAGTTGTGGTCTGAGCCACTGAGAAATACTAAATGTCAACGACTGCACAATACTATCCTTTGGAAAGTCATCCACCCATGGGAAATGTAGTAATTTCTGCACACCACACACAGTTGAGCCATTAATCATGGATGTATGGACACAGGGAGAAATGTAGCCTTCCACTGTCAGTGGCCAGTGAGATTTGGGGATGCATTCAATGTTGTACATCATAAACAGACAGGTCTGTGATGTAACTCCCAGACTGTCATTGCCATACTGAAGGTATCACTCATCACACCTATCATTCTGTGCAATGATACCCTTACTATGTCATGGCACAGGGATATCCTACAACTGTAGCAGCCACCAAGGTTCCATGGTACTGCAATACACATTGCAGATAACATGTCCTGTGGAGTCCATGTCATGACTGTACATTTGCAGTCTGTCTCATAAATGCTTTGTAGGGGATGTATATGGCTGCCATATGGGGAGGTGTCAGATCTCACTCTGTACCTCCCCCACATCCATGACTGGACTAACACATGTCTTACACAACCTACACACCTACACCATTACTGCGGTATAAATACTACATCTTTGAGAGACAGGTTTATTACACAGTACACCCTATATGTATCAGGCCTCCCATACATTTGAAGCACACATCTGCTGTGACAGGTTACACCATGGGATGCATAACACAACAATCATAGCTGTTGTTGGACAAATGTCAGTGCTGGACGCAGGAACTATAAAGATGGGTCATACCAAGCACCACAGCTTGTAGATGTGATAGCTCCTAACATCCAGGTGACAATTATCAAGGGTGTCAGACCTTTTCACATATTAGGGATGCATGAGTACGCTGCATGAGGTCACTGTCCTTGTTATTCTGTTACACAAATATGGACTTATGGAGCCATGCACCTGTAGTGCTGTACCTTGCTGAGGACACATTTCTTCTGTGCAGACAGTCTATCCTGTGCTGTGATGTCTATGGCTGTCTTGCTGCTGCATATCCATAGGTGTGTCCAACAGAATCCTGAAACAGAAACAGAAACAGCTCCATGACACACCTTGCATTGTGTAAGTATACCGTCATTGCAACATCATACAACATAAGGTACACACATTTTTGGGGCTTATGCATTACAAATGTCAGCATACAGTATCTGTCAGTAACCACTACAAGTGGTATGGCTAAGCAATGCATTACACAAGTACATGCTAATTTATGTAGTCACCCTGTGCATCAGACACATAGCTTCATTTCTCTGCATCAATTATGACAATGACAGGGATGTGTCTACATCCATCTTCCCCTGGCTCACTCAGGGTTACCACCCTCCCATAGTTTTAAAGCAGTAAGCCTCTCTTCATCCTTGCATGCTTCTATATTCATACCTCTCTCTTCCTCTCAACTACTACTTCTTCTTCCAACTATAGACATCTGAAGTCCTTATACCACTAAAATAGTATTGCATACTGATGTTATTTACAGCTTAAGGTGATTCAACCTCTGCTTGAATTCATTTTCTTTTTTACCTTAATCATAGGCATTGTCATCTAAAAATTATTGTGACCATAATTTGATTTGTATTGTCATTCAAAAAGTATTGTTATCATAATCTGATGTGATGTAAAATGTCATGATACTGCACCTGAGAAATTGTATTTTTAATCTCTATAATATGTGGAGAATTTCTCCCTGGGCCTCTGCTGAAAAAGGACTTCTGTCTAGTCAGTCTTTCCTGGTCACCAAATGTAAAATAAAATAAAATAAAATAATAAATAAATGTGGCACAGGTATCATCACTTGCAGAGGGTGTTGTGTGGGGGTGTAGGATGCCTAGGCTGAACCAAAAGGTTGACAGCATGTGTACGAGTCCAGAAAGGAAGCAGGCAAGGTAGACCATGGAATTGTGCTGTGTGTGTCTGTAGGTGACCTGCAGTTGACAGTGGTGTGTGAGTACGTGGGTAGTGTTAACAGTTCACTGTCTCTGGGCCTGAACAAAGGAACTGGCTCTGACAGGAGTTACCCTGGTACCTCCATGCCCAAGGTCAAAAGTGATGCTAGTACCTCACACTGACTGCTGTCTGCTGGGACCATGTTCTGCACTGGAATGCCCAGGACCACAAGCCCATGACTTGCTGTATCTTGGTGTGGACAGCACACTCCCCACTGTTGTGCTGGACTGGATGTACTGCCACTATGGAAGCATGATTGTGCATGGTCACATGGACTCAGCAGATGGGGTTGCTGACCTACGTCCATGAGGCTGCGCTGATGCTCAACTCCAAACACACATTTCAGCACAGACACTGCGCATTCCAAGACAGACACTGTCTCAGGTCACCTTCTGTATACTGCATCAGTGAACTTATCCAGGGTGTCACCAATGCAGTGGAGGCAGTCACAGATGTCAGACTGTGCTGCTTCCATAACCCTGAGCATACATCTGAAGTTTCTTTCAGAATATGCCTGTGCCTCCATGATGGCCCAGAACATACACTGAGTGAACCATGATGTGACACCTGTAACAGGTGTTGGAAGGACAGCAAGCTTCCTATGAATGCCCCTATCAATCTGCCTGTGTGGAACCTCACCAGCTTTCTGGCTATGGCCAGTGCCTACACTCTGTGGCCTCTAGGAACTAGGTATGTGTAGGCATACTGACTGTGTGTAGTGACAATGAGGGCAGAAAAGTGATGTCAACATCTGGGACATATTCAGCCCTAAAACCACACCTATTCCTCACTGTGGCCACCATCATCATTAGAGTCTGAAGAGATACTGACATCAGGTTGTGTAGGGGACTGAGACCAACCTCCCTTGTCACCTGTGATAAGAGAGGAAAAACAGTAGATTAATACCTACACTATTATGCTCTGCAGTACTATGTTGCAACAAATGTTCAGCTATATACACTATTGACACTATTGCAGACCTGTTGAATCCCCAACCTCATATAGTAAGGCAAGAAGAAATTACTATCCCCACAGATGGCTGTAGTTACTTGTAAATAACAACTCTGTACACAGAAATCTCATCAGCAAAAATGATGTACACTTTTGACATTTGTGAAGACTCTGTACAGTTGATACATATGGCAATCCTCAATGTCCTGACAGTACTGTTGCATCTATTAGTATGGTGACAACTACAAGGCATACATATGACTGCAACATGTATACAGTCATAAAATATTTGTGCAGTTGGCAATCATGCCGACAGTACAGCACTCCAGGCAGAAGGCCTGGGATGGCACTTTAGGAATTAGATTGCTGTAAACCTACATCTATAACAAAACAGTGTTGTGCTTACCAGGAGAAGGGCCACAACCTTGTCCGATACTCAATGGACCTGTGTAAAATAGGGGGAGAGGTAATGTCAGTTCCACTGCATGTTGCCCCACAACAAGGTAATATGCCCATACGTCTCACATTTACAGTAGCTACTGTGCTAATTATTATATCGGTGAACATCTGAGCAGGAGACTCAAACTGAAGATACACTATCACCCCCACAAAGAACACAGATCTGACACCCACATAAGAGTATGCACACTCTGACATACTGACTGCTACAGTATTGCAATGCTAACCAAACTAAGCTTACCTTCACTCTCCTCTGCCATGGTAACTGTGGCACCCATATCCATGATGTACAGTGTGATAGATGCCTGGGAGCTGTCGTGTGTACCTAGGTTCACCAGGAATTCCTCAGTGGCAGAGACTAGTTGTTCTGCTCCAAGCCCTCCACCAGTGATGCCACAATCCCTGGCTACATCTGCTGCTCTTTTACATGCAGGATTGATCATGTCCATTGCGCAGTGTCAAATCTGTTCATATGTCCTGCTTTGATTACCTGTAGCATTCACGTCATGGACAAGGTCAGGCCACAGTGCTGCTCACTGTTCCTTGTTTTGCCTTCCTCTGGACAGTAGGAGTTCATGGTTGTGCCTTCAAGTATAATGTCATTCTCTGCATTCGTGAAAGGTGTATGGCATCTTGGAAACATGTGTCCTGAAAGACAATAGAATGGGAACACATGTCAGGATCACATACGTGGAAGTACACTATGTATAGATACAGCAAGAACAGAATGGCTGGCAGTACTCACTGCTTCTGCAGACTTGTCATATTCCACAGTGTGCAAACATACTAACTGTGTGGATACAACTAATATACTAACAATAGTCAGCTATTCCCATGTGTGCCATGACAGATACTGCTGTATGATCATACACCCAGCACTGGAGTCTATTATAGTGTGTTCCCTAGGGGCAACCCTTCAGATAGTATGTCAAAACAACAGTGCTAAATAAATAACAGTGTGCTATTACAACCACTATAAAGGGACAGCTCCAAGAGACCGGTGTGCCACACTGGCAAAAATCATTCTACCCTTGATGTACTGTACGTCCTCTGTAGGTGTAACCAATCTGGATATCAATGACATGTCTTTATCACAGTTCTAAGAAAGGCCTCTTCTCTGTAAGTTTGTTCATACATCTGCATCCTATTGTAAGGAAAAAGATTACATACCTGGTGGAGTGCAAAACTCCTCCATTGATATGTAGTAATATTTAGTTTTTTGCAAATGTGTTCTGTGTGCAGAAAGTCTCATACAGAATGGTTCCTCATAGCCAGCATGTCTGCATTTTAACATGCTTCTTATTAGCAGGTGATAGCCTCTTAACCAATCTGCTGTTCTGAAATCTTATTGCAGGCAACACAGCTGATTTACAGTATCATCAGCCAATGACATGCAACCACTGTACTAGATATAAGGCCTCCATGTAGATTAAAGTCCTTTCTGATATATTGTGCTGGACATTACCGGGGTGAGGAGACTATGTCATTGCACAAGAGTAGGTCTGAAGAAGCTACTGTCACATAGAGATGTGTGTGGTACAGGCTGCAGCTGCTGCTGCATGTATTACTCCTAGGCAGAGAGCGTGAACATTTTGGAGCACAACACACTGTAAGAGTAACTGTGGCAGCTGTGGCAGCCTTGTAGTAGAGGCAGACCAGAGTGAGGGCAGCCATTCCACTCCAATTAAGGCATGTGTTTAAGGTAAATATGTTAGGCAATGGTATCATGAACAGAGTACTTGGCTACATGCTTGTTGTGCCCTTGAGCAAGACAGGGGATAAATATAACATTATGTCTACCATTTGGGCAACTGTCAGGCCACATGTTACAGTTTGTTACTTATTTGGAATGTGTATGGTGGCAGCCCTTGTTACAAGCAGCGGCTTCATATGTGTATGTTAGCTGTACAACTGTGCTAACCTGCACTGTGAGTTTGAAAGAATTGTGTACTGGACTCTGATAGTAGTGGGACTCATTTGCATTACCTAAGTTAAAATCCTCTGTGAATGCATATTAATGCATGACATAACACTTTATGGCCTTATCGTTTTGCTATAGGGATATGTGAAGTGTGTTCCGATCTGCAGGCCTGTGACTTCCATCAGTGACAAGCAGACATTTAATTTGTACTGCATTGTGTGGATAAAGAGTGCATGACTCAGTGATTAATTGGTGGCTTCATGATAATGTTATTTAAATGCGACACATCACTGGATTTGAAGCCAGGACTATGTGTAGCAAAATGTACTGCTTGGAAGGCATTTAACATACTGAGCTACTGCAGATGTATTACTATTTTTACAGCCATCATTATGTGCATGGCTTTATATGGATGTATTTATGCACCAAGGTTCCTGTTGTACATGTATTTTGCCAGTTATTCCTTAGCAGGTGTACTTGTAAATGTTGCTGATAAAAGGGGATATTTACTTGCTGTTGGAGACCTCACTTACATCCATTCTTGTGTGTTTGGCATTCTAGTAGTGTACTCTTGCACCAGAATGCAAGGTACAGCACCAGTTTTTGCATTACTCTTTAGATAAGTTTGCACAATATGGCATGATGCGGAGATCTGCTGAAACACACTTAATGACTGTAGCCTACAATTACTATGTTTTCCTTAAAACACTTGCTTTAATTAACAGCTGTGTGGTATGGCATGTTAATGCAGCACCCTACAGCTGTGATGGCCATGTGTTTGAAGTAGGGGACAGGTGCTTTATGTTTGTTTTGTACATGTTTAGTGTTTAAAATACATACATCAATATATCTGCATTTAGCTGAGCTTAGCAATATATATATATATATATATATATATATTTTTTTTTTAATTTTATTTATATTTATTTATTTATTGACATTTGTTAACTGGGCTATACTCAGAATCTGATGCTCCAGTCATTAGTTGGTTCATTATATCATATCATATTTCTCCTGTCTCTTTTATGTAAACAGCTATGACTATTGGCATTTGGCATTTTAAATGAAGTATGTGTTCCTTACTACTGCTTATCCATACACAATCCCTTAACTTATTCTAATTGAATCATGTCTCACTGAACATAATTTATGATGGTGTAAAAAATGTCCACATGCATGACAACTTCTTAAAAATGTATTCTTCATGAGATCTTACAAGGCATGTCTTTCAGGTTTTGATGTTTTTATATAACAGACAAGAATATTACAAAAAAGTAATAATAAAGCGCAGTCATTCACACCAGGGAAAATGATTAAAAGTCAAACAAAGAAATGAAGCAGTATATGGTTAAATCTCAAAAAGTCCAGTCAGGCAAAGTAATCCACTTCATTTTTTCTTCAAGATAAACAAATTGCTTTATTCAAGCAAAGCTAAGTGGTATTAATTTTATATAACTAGTGAAATATTTAAACAACTTGAAATAAAAGCAGTAAACAGTAATGACTGAAAAGCTAGTCAGATGAGTGCCTTGTGAGTAAAACATTCTTTAGGTTTAAAACCAGTTTATTTCAAGTATCTGCAGCATACTAACATATTCTGTAAGGAAAATACCCTCCCATATCTGCAAAATGGATGGGGACTTCCTGGGGGGTGAGAGCAAGACCACAGGTAAAAGTAATTACAGATCTGCTGTGATCTTCTCTTGTCAATAAAGTGTCAGGTCAGAGCAAGATTAACACTGACTGGGACAAGTGATAGCCTTTGAGCCAACCTGCCCGAGGAAACCATAAAAACAGAGGAGGGAACAAAGTAAGAGATCAAAACCATTTTGTCAAGTTAATATCAAAGGCTGGCATTAGGCTGGGGAGTGTCCTGCTCCTCATCATTGAGAAAGGAAGCTTGATATAGAGTTGCCCGGGATATTTACTTTGCTATTAACAGGTCTACTTTAGATAATCAAAATACAATTTACCCGACTTTCTGAATGCAGAGACAAACACACCAAATGTTCACATAAATGAACACTTGCATCACTGATGACAAACCACACTGACAAAATTCTAGTAGCAAACATTTTATGTCACAAACCATACTAACACATTCACAGTTGCAAACTTTATACATCATTTATAATTTACCCAATTATTTTCAGTCAAACATTACACAGCTCATTTAAGTCCTGACTTCTTTTAAGCCTAATTCATCCCATGTATGTATTGTTGCCACAGTTCCCATTTTTTACCATAATGTTTGCCCCTACCCTTTTCTAAATATCTCAGTTCCAGTTATTTTATCTCTGTCACTATACTCACTCCTTCTAGTAGAGTGGGTTTGCATTTGATTTCAATTTTTAGTAATTGCTTTTTTGACAGCTAACATAATTAGACATAGCAGGCCTTACCATGTCAGACAATTTTGCTTCTGTATCATAGCTCTTAAAAATCATATCCCTCATCACACCAATCTGCCGACCCAGCATATCTGACAGTGCATCCTGCAGGGAATCCTTAAAGTCTACCAACTCACTGCAGTTCCAGAAAATATGTTCCCATTTACCTATTTCTTCCCTGGCACACATCCAGCATTTGCTGTTTACTCGAGGAAAAATCATCTGGAGTCTTAATAAACATTACCAAGTAAAAATTCTACCTCTACTAGATTTTCAATTAATAACACAAATAAAAGTCCAAAATGGATGCAGTGGTAGAAATAAACCAACAAACTAAAAACCACTGGGTAGGCAGAATGAGAGACCAAAGCCAAAAAAACACCTTCTTTGGCGAAAAAATGCTTTAATGTCGCTTTCATCTCAAAGAGACTTCATCAGAATAAAATCCAGCACACAATTTCACATTATATACAATACAGATAAAACAATTAACACTTCATTAAGACTTAATTGATTAAAACATCAGTTTAAAGAACCATGTTTACTAAAGATATCTAAACTAAAACATTAAAGTAAAATTACAATAAAAAAAGAAAAAAACATCCCCCGGATTCACGAAACCTCCATGTAAGACTTAATATGTCTTACTCGGAGGCTGCAGTTGAACGGTATGACGTCAGCATGCCATGAATATTCATGAGGGCATGCTGACTCATCCGTAACTCTTACACGGACTGAGTAGGCAAGCAGGGGGCATGTCTGACTGCTGAGCAGTCTAAAAGTCCACGCCCCTGCAAGGTTTTAAAAAGCATAATGTCAACAGACAAGAGCGGGTTTGCTCAAATGTACTTGCACCCAACACCACACTCCCTGACACTGTAAACCCCCATCACAGTTATAAAACGTAAAATATTAATTTTATTTCTTTTTAAAGACACGATATAGCTGCCCATATTTGCGCTTGTTTGTGTGGGTGTGCCCATTGCTTAACCACAGTTAGCAATTGTGACATTGAAAAGCATATAAGAACTACTTATGCAAATTAATCCAAATAGCAATAGCGTAATGGTAGAGCGTATGCACAAAGAGAAGGCATTCACGGTTTGAGTCCCACCACTCCCCTTCTTATTTATGTTTTAAATCAGTATTTGAAATAATACCAGATATATATGATTAAAATTTTATTAAAAGCAGTGACATGGCCAATGTATCAGTGAACAAAATATATATTTTTAAAGGACCCAGATATATAATAGCCTGCTGTTAAGCAACGTTTTACACAGCTAAACACAGGCGCCCATAGTTTATTAGTGCTTTACCCAGCTAAACAGAGTTGCCCATAGTGTAATAGCACTTTACCCAGCGCAATAGAGTTGCCCAAAGTTTAAAAGCGCTTTACCCAGCACAATGTGTTTGCACGGACAGGCGCGCCACGCCAATCAGGGCACCATAGGGCACCAAGGAGCAACGTAGAGCTAAGTTGCTTAAACACAGCCACATCTCTAGCCTGTCTAGACAGTATTAAAATAAAAGAATGACAAGGTTCAAACCCAGGACCCTTTGCGTAACAGTCAAAGTACAGTACCACTAAGCCATGACAACATATGGAAAGCAGCCACTATTAACATTCATAAACTTATGAATGGTAGTTTAACCATTACTAAGCAGGTCTGCAGTCAGCCGAGAATTTTACAAAACAGCCAATCACAAAAAAGTGTGGGAAATGCTGCATATTTAAGCCCCATAGGCAGGAATACTTGCCATAACTAATTGTAGCTCACATTTGCAGTCAGAATGGCAGGTGCAGGAGAGGGTTCACGCTTCCGAGCACAACATTGGGGCATCGAGGAGTCCAAATACATGGTTTGGCTCCTTGTCCACCGTCATGAGACAAGACTCCTGCAGGGCCAGTTCCAAGGGATGGAGTACAAGGCAGAGGCTTGGAACCAGTTAGCTCGTGACCTCACCAGTGCCACAGGCATTCCTCGGACTGGTGAGCAGGTCCATCACCACCATGCAGACCTGAAGAGATGAAAGCAGGGCCACCTGAATCAGTGGATACAGGAGGCCCGTGGGATGCAGAATGCCCCACAACTGAGTATGTAGCCATGGAATGCAGTATGTAAGAATTGATAATGGAGTATGTATAACAGATAAGTATGTCTCAATATCCCTTCATTTACTTTACAGCTGCAGGTGACCGTGCTGTGAATCAGCAAGCCTATGCTGATAGGCTGCTAAGGCTGCGCCACCAGGCAGGTTAGTGATTTTTCTGCATGTATTGTTATATAAAATATGGGAGGGAGCATGAAAGAAAGTGTTGTAGTCCAATAAAACAGCCATAGAATTGCCTGAATAAGTCCTCTGCATGTACTGTCAGATAAAAACATCAGAGAGGCATAAAAAGAGTGTAGTAACCCAATCTCTAAACTGGTTAGAACTCCCTAACAACCTAGGTTCATAGGTTAGTACTAAGCTAACTGCCCTTGTGAGCCATTTTAAGCCTAGCCATTTATCCCTTATGAGACTCACACCCTGCACCTTTTGTTTGCAAGGCAAAAAACCTTAACCATTAGGCCACCTTGACTACCTTCAACTTACAACCACTCATAAATTAATATTCTACCCAGAAAAATGCCCAGCTCTAACATCCTTCCACCTTACATCCCCAACCGATTATTAAGATCTGAACACCAAAATCTAATCTCCATTCACAGACCTAAACATCCCGCCGGCCAGCAACTTCTATCCTTCTATCTAGGTAGAAAATGGAACTCTCTCCCTCCTTCGCTGAGAACCATACCTAACACAGAATACTTCAAAACCCAACTTTTCTTACACCTATCTTCAAAATGGAAATGTTCTTGCTTTCACCCTACTTAATTTCTAGGCTTCCCTAAACTAAGCCCCTCTACTCCTGCACCTTCTGCACTCTAATTCTTGCTAAATGGTTTTATCTGACTCTCCCTTGACTGTAAGGATGAAAATATTGCAAATTTTTAGTACAAAAAAAATGTTGTTTTTTTTTTTAGCTTTTGCAGTGCTCTTCTTTGTACTTTTGCTTTGTTTTTCTTATCATTTGTGGTGCTCTTCTTTGTATTATTGCTGTGTGGACATTCTATTTGTAAAATTGCATTTACAGTGTTATTACTATGTATACTTGTGTTGTGGACACTCTTTTGTATTTTATCGCATGCATTGTATTCTTTGTTGTACTGCCTTTGGAGCTTTTCTCCCCGGGCCGCCACTGAAAATGGGTACTTCTTGGCCCAGTGGACTTCCCCGGTAATCAAACTGAAATAAAATAAAATAAAAATAAATAAAACATATGTCTGGAATAATATCCCTGCAGACAGTGTCATATAACATAAGTGAGTGAGCCTGAAAAAATATTGTTCTAACCTATTAATAAAGGTATAATATGTCTTGAACATGTCTGCCATAAACACCGTTAAAACAAATAAAGGAGTGAGCCTGGGGAAAAGTGTGCAATGTCATTAATAAAGGTCTAAAACCCAGAGTGTGCCTGTGTCACAGAGTCTGAAATGTTGTACTTTTGCATTATACAAACAGTACTGTTTGAAAATGTGCTGGCAACCCAGAGTTATGCAGTCCCATATAAAGTGGGTGATGGAAGTGCTAGTAGATGTGAAACATATATACAGTCCACAATAGTCAGTTACTGGCTGGCATGAATAAGTAAACCTGGCACACATGTAGCATGTAACTATTCAGCAGAAATGTGAGTGTGCATCAAGAAATGCAGGGTTCTGTACAAATCGAAGTGAAAATGTCATGTAAAAACATCCCAGATATGTAGATAAAGAAATATAAATGCAAACAAGAAATATGCAACAGTAACATCTGCATCCTGGACAGTTACTATGTCAGATATAGGTCAGGCATATATTGAACTAGCCAAACCAATAACACAGCCTAATGTATGGTGGCAAGTGTAATAATACAGGTAGGGGATATACTCTTACAGTCACTGGGAATGTAGTGTAGACTCAAAGGTCATTATAAGATGTTAACCAAGGTTTTTTCTACACCCTACCATGCAATTCCACACCTCAATGGGTATGTGTAACCTTAAATATTTGTTGGGACATATGTCCTATTGTTTTATAAATATTTGCATTGATGTTGATGCATGTGCCCTGCTCAAACACCACGTTCATGGTGGCCTGTTGCTACCAAACATCCCTGCATGTTGTTGGAATATCCACTGTCGTTCAATATATGCATGTGTTATGCCTGCTGTTCAACTGTTGGAACCTTGGTGTGTTGGGTTAATTGGAATATTACTGCATGCTGTTACAACTAATCTGGAATGCTGTTGTTTATGTTGTAATTAAACACACCTAATCACAGAACGTATGGGAAGGCCAGTCCCAGCTGACCCACCTGTCCCTCCTCAGTTGGCGAGTGCACCTGGCACCAGCAGCTCCGGTGCCCAGCCCGGGCTCCCCTCCTCCATTGGTCTTGTGCCACCTTCAGGTGGAAGCACTGCAGGGGATGGGGCTCATCCCCCCGTGCAGGCGTGGGCAGAGAAGGGCCGCCTGTCACCCTTTGAAGGGTCTGGGCTGTGGTGCATAGGGAGATCCAGCATTCAGTCACTGATCCCCTACGCCAGCTTGAGGCGAGAGTGGTGCATTTCTCAGGTGAGCCTGCCTATCCTACTCAGCCCCCAGCACAGCCACCCTTGGGGCTGTGAAGGTGCAGTGGTGACTGCCCATGGGTGGGGATCTCAGTTCCACTGTTACCATCTGTTGGCTCATGGGCTTGCGATTTCCAAACAACCTTCCCCATCAATTGTGTTCACCCACCCCATGTGTCAAACTCTGCCCCTGTATTTGTCTTATTTGTCTTGTCTGTTTACCTCCCCAACCTCCCTCCCCAAATATACCTACATCCTCTACCTCACATTCCACTCTCACCTGAAAAAAAAATTAAATAAAAGGGCAATCTGTTCCCACAAAAAAATTACGCCCCATACATAGCTTCCCAATTCGCACACATGTCCACTGGACATGTAAATTGATAATTCTAATTGGCAGTACAACATATTTTGTTGTCCTCACCCCTCTCTCAGGGGTGGAAGGTTTCAAATTTCACACCAAATTTCAAACATATGCACAGCTGTTGCTGGTAAAGAAATGGGCAGCTATGGACCTTCCCTACACCCATCCTGCACATCCCGAGCTGGTTTCCCTACTGTCTTTCCCTCTTTGTGCCCCCTTTTTCACCACTTTCCTATCTCCCCATTTTTTTTTTCTTTAAAAGAAATTAGCGTGGGGGCTAGCGGGAGTAAGCACTTTTATGCAGTAGTTAGCGTGGGTGTGCGAGTGTGCACATGTGTGTGCTTAGCTTAGCATTGCTAAGATATGATAAGCTACGCCAAGCTTACTTAGTATTGCTAACATAAAATAAGCTAAGCTAAGCTTAGCTTAGCATCGCTAAGCATCGCGCCAAACCCGCGCAAACCAGCTTACAACTGCATAAAAGTGCCTTAGTCACTCTGTATGACAAGGCCCTTGTACTGCTCAGCAGCAAAATAAAATACCCTTGTCAGTCTCAAACCCCACACCTTGGACTCACCAGTCTGCATGCTGTACCACTTAGCCACAGCAGAAATACAATAACTTGGTGCTGAAAGAAATATAACATGCATTACAAGGAGTGAATGTAAAGGGAAAATAGGAAAGCCATAGGAATACATTGCAATAAAGAAATATAATATGCATTACAAGGAGTGAATGTAAAGGGAAAATAGGAAAGCCATAGGAATACATTGCAATAAAGAAATATAACATGCATTACAAGGAGTGAATGTAAAGGGAAAATAGGAAAGCCATTGGAATACATTGCAATAACTACTGTAGTATGCCAGTTAATTCCCTAATTCCAAAAGAAAGTCCATACTCCCATGTATCCAGTGTTAGCATTAGGAGGTGTGAGTAAACTTACACACTGAGAAGAGTGTACTGGAAGAAGCAACAGTCAGGTTTCAGTACAATATGCAGTTCACTGGCTACAACCCAGCTTCAGATATGAGACATATACCAACCTTCTAACTGACACAACAGTGTCCACAGCAAATCAGCATGGTCCCCACCTTGCAAAACTGAAAGGCCTATGCCTACCTAACCAATCATTTTATAGCAGTGTCCTGAAATTTCAGTGAGAACTGCAATTACCACACAGCAGGCTGCATGCAATTACTAAATGGTGGGCACCAATTGGTGCAGAGGCCATCACATGCACATGTGCAGATACCCACAAAAGCAGCCTGTACTTGCTGTCCACACATGCAATCATATCATTGCAGAAACTGGAGATAGAGAGAGTGACAGAGACAGACAGACAGACAGACAAACAAACAGAGGCAGTTGGAGACACCAAACCAAAAAAAAAAAAACTATGTCAACAGGTACAACAGACAGAGGTGAGAAATACAAAGGTAAGGTATGTAACAGAGATGCATTTGCTGGCATCCGAATGATGTGTCTGAAGGGTACTCTGCATACTGTGAACCTTCCATATGTGGTAGCAGTCCGTATCTATATGTATATGCAGATGTGCATAGGACAAGGGACATACTGCAACTGCTAGTGAAGGCTGGACATATATTTGTAGTTGAAGGTTGCTATGTGCACATATCTATGTAGGTTGCAGTAAGTGGCATTGGAAACAGCAAGCAGTGCAGGTATATGCCATATGGTGGTTAAATGCTGTGGGACTGAGTTACAGCCAGTGAGGTCTGCTACAGCTATATGGCCTGAGGACAGTGAAATGCATTCTGCACAACACTGTGCAATATTATTACATAATTGTATGTCTCACAACTGTATCATAACTGATATTCCCACCATGAAAGGTGGGCAGTATATGTGCCTATATGTGCATGTATATGTACAGCAATGGATGTTTAGAAATATGTGTGTGTATATATATATATATATATATATATATATATATATATATATATATATATATATATATATATATATATATATATATATATATATATATATATATATATATATATATATATATATATATATATATATATATATATATATATATATATATATATATATATATATATATATATATATATATATATATATATATATATATATATATATATATATATATATATATATATATATATATATATATATATATATATATATATATATATATATATATATATATATATATATATATATATATATATATATATATATATATATATATATATATATATATATATATATATATATATATATATATATAGATATATAGATATATATATATATATATATATATATATATATATATATATATATATATATGTATATATATATATATATATATATATATAAATATGTATATATATATATATATATATATATATATATATATATATATATATATATATATATATATATATATATATATATATATATATATATACATGTATATATAGTGAGAGAGGGAGACATGGGGTCAGATGTATTGCAACAGGTAACAGGTGCCTGGTGACCAAGGCATGGACTGAACACCAGTGTTGATACTGCAGTGCCATTCCCCATTCCAAAACACTTTACCCACTAACTACCAGATAGGTGTTTGCCTGCCTAACACTGAAGGTGTCAGAAGGGAACATGGGACACAGGTGGAAAGTAGTCTCCCCTTTGATATTCACAGTGCCACACTAGTCTTGCAATCCATCTACGTGGTACGTGTCATCACAAACGTTGTGTCATGTATGGAAATATAGGTCAGTGTTCCCCTGTACTCATCACAATGCCCCATGTGGTATGTACCTCACATGACAACTACAGCAAGTGGAAAGGCCATAGACATACCTCACAAAGAGTAATACTGCTTTCAAACACATACCCTATGCAGACTGACTGACATAACCACAGCTACAGAGCATTGCATACCGGCCACCCAGAGGTTACCTCTGCTGAACATACAGAGGTATGTCACACCCATAGCAGTCAGACAACCACCATATCAACACTCACAATCCCACCGGGCTACACGGCCTAGGTCCCTAATTCCCGCCACCTCACTAAACAGCATATGCTGGAGAGATAGGCTCCTATTGTCAAATATGCCATACACTGGAGTAAATCACCCAACATTAACAAACAAGGCTCCTTAGTAGCAGATGTCATACATACCCCTGATGATTGTCTGGGGGATAGGTAACACGCCCTGGGAACCACCTCTGTGTATCCGGTTGACAGGAGCAAGTGAAATCAAATTACATGTGTGTCAAAGGCCAGGGTAGCATATGGCTAGGCTGCTGTAGGCCCTAGGGCCAATAGAGTATTACCTACCTATGACACAATGCACACACACATGTACTCGGTGCAATACCTGCTATGTGAGGTGAAATGAGTGTGACAGTGAATGTGTGCAAGGTTTGTAACGGTGTGATAGCTTAGTGTGAGGTTGTTTCTGCCATGGTCGTTTGTGTCTTAGGTGTGAGGCCAGAGAAAGATGTGTCAGTTATTGGGATGCAGACATAGTAGGATGGCATATGTTGTGACGTAGTTACTTGTGTACGACTGTGGTGTCCCATCGTAGGCTGAAGCAATACATGTATGCTCAGTAAGTGGTACTGCTGGTGAATCCAGCTGACATTTGAACTGTTGTACTACCTGAAGCTGTAGGCCTAAACAGCACAGTATGGTGTATGTTTGTATTCCCTGGTAACACTGTCTTGTGTGTTTCCTGTAGTCTGCACAGATTACATACCTCAGGCATAGGTATCTGTAAGTAGGGGCACACAGTACTGTAAGGTACACAGGAAATGCTCATCTGTGTCAGCATACATTTCTGTGTTGTATGCGTGTCTGATGTATGTGTAATGATGCCTGTACCATGTCCGCAATCACATATGTGTTGCAGGGTTTGTGTGTGTTCCTAGCAACATGTATACTCTGTTACAGCAGTATGCCAGCTATATTAACAACTGTGCACATATGGTAGGTAGGGGTATGGCATCAACGACTAGGGTGGGTTACTGGTTATACTGTAACTGTACTTCACATTCATTGCAATGGATGACATATTTCTTCATGCATTAGCTTGATATGTACCCCCGTGGCGAGGCTGTCCATTGGATCCCAGTGTGCCGAGTACTGGTGTATACTAGTTTGTTATATGGAGTGTGGCAGGCACTGTCAGCCAGTTGTGGGCTGAGCACTGATATGTGGTATTAAATGTGTGTATCCTCTGACAGATGAACAGATGCTATATATGGCAGTTAACTGATATCTGTACTGTATAATGTTAAGTGTGCCACACGACTTGCTCACACATATTGTTTACTTGTCTTCCAGGCTTATGGCTCATCAAAGGAATCCCTCCTACACAGCTGCAGAGGAACAGGAAATCCACCACAGCCTGGTTCAGCACTATATCCTGCTGTTTTCCAGGGCCAGCCAGCACCAGCATGAGCGTACTGCACTGTGGCAAGAACTTGTTCGTCGGGTAAATGACATAGGCATGCATAACTGGACATATGAGCAGGTACGCCATCACTGCAGTGATTTAATTAGACATGTCCGGCGGCGTGCGCCTGATATCCATAGACAACAGCTTGCCACAGGTGGTGGGGTGGCCATACATCCCCCCCTCACCAGAGTGGAGGAACTGCTCCTAAGTGTGGTGGCTCCAGGCCTATAGCAGCAACAACATCACACATGTGTCATCATGGATGTCGGAGCCACCCAGCATGGTGACATGGAGCGTGATAGTAACATGCCCTAGCTGTAGACTACTGTTACCTGTATTGTTAGATTATGCATATGTGAGATGTGTACTGTGTTTAGCAGTTGTGCTGCCTATTGTGTGCAATACTGATATTTTGAATAGTATCCATACACCTATGCCTGTTGTTCTACTGTAGTTTAGCACACTCACAGTAGCAATGCCACAGTTCTGGCCACTGCCAAACTGTGTCATATTCTTGTAGGTCCCTCTGGTGTGAGAGCAGGGCAGACAATACATGCTGGTGAGTGCGTTAACACTTTAAAATTGGTATTAAAATGTGCATGTCATAGGTGAGGTGTAGGCCATGTACACATAACTCACCTACACATAAAGCATGTGTGCATGTTTGCTGTGAGATGTTAAACATCTCAATAAAGTCAGTAGCTGCCTCAATCACATGCAATGCACAGAGCACCAGACACAAATGTGGGAACACTGTACTGCACATTGGATAGGCATAGTTGACACACATGTACACAACATAACACATTTGTCATATGCAGTACACCTCAACATGCTACACATACTGTAACCGGGCACCCGCTGCCAGGTCACACTTCAGTATCTCACATGTCATCCACACACCACACATAATATACCTGAGGGGTAGGGGCCTAGCATAGGTCTGTGCAACACTCTTCAACACATAACACAGTCATGTTAGGCAATGCTCCCTATTGGGCACCTCACACACCCTTGTGCAACGTGGCTGTGTAATTGTGAACTTAGCCACGGCACAGCGGTTCAGGTACAGCATGCTAGGCGGTGGTCTAGCACACTTTATGGCCTTGAGTGACCACATGATGCATGATGATGATTGCTAATGGTACTACACCCCATACAGTTACAGTGACCACAGTACTACACATAGCTGTCATTGCTTTGCACCTCCATGTTGTGTGTGTGCACACATATGCACCTATGCACATTATGCATAGCATGTTGTGTGTGTGCAAACATATGCAACTATACACAATATGCATAGCAGTCACATTCTGTACAAAGTGACACATATTTGTCCTGGAATGATATTGGGTATATAGGTCACATGACACACATTGGGTATGTGTGATGTTGACTGTTGCAGTCATGTACCATGCAATGTCATGGCTGGCACTGGCATATCTGGAATATGACCCACACTCACCAAAACCACTGTACAATGGACATGTCCAGGATTGGTATTCCATCATGTATACATGCACCACTCATCCCGTGTGTGTAGATAGCATGCATGTGCTACACCCGTGTCCACAATTATCTGCTACAGACACAGACACTGCATTCAGACATGGAAATCCATGTGACACATAGATAACACATGCAGCCATGGTATGTATACCTGTGAGGGATGGTGCACAGGACATTGCTGAGTTTATAATACTTGCACAGAAATGTTGTGTCCTTGTACACATTGTGTTCCAGGGTGTAGGCAATAACTGAACATGTACACACATGCACCACAGCCATGTACACTGTCATTAACTATGGCTGTCTACACTCACACTGCATGGACTTGATCAACACATATTCTGCATACTGACATGTGTGACGTGACTGTTTGCCTTGTGATACTGTCACCCACCTTCAACCACTATTGAGTATGTTTTGGATTGCTGTTGTGTGCGTGTATCTGCTGTAGTGAGGAGTGTGCATGTGTTCCTGTGTGCATGTGTGCATGTGTGCATGTGTCCATGTGTGCATGTGCAGACCGTAAAGTGTGTTTCCTGTCTTCCTCTCACAGGTGCTGAGTTAGGGGTTGGCGAAACCAGCAGGCGACCTGAAGCCACTGCCACAAAAAGTGGTGATGATGACGCATGTATTTTGGCACAGGGAGATTTGACAGGGTCTGTCATTGGTCTGCCAATTGACAGTACACAGCGTTCAACCCCATCTATGTGCACACTCATACTGTCAATACATCCCTCACCACCAATGGCCATAGGCGAGGGACAGCATACAGTTGGCATTGACCAGGAGAGTGTGGTACCCATGGCACTTGCATCCCCTCATAGCAGCCATAGCCATACACCTGGAATGGTACCACATAGGCGGAGGTCCAGGGGTTCTCAGGGGAGCACCACTGGTCATATTGCCCCTGGCATGCATGCCCTCACAGGTCTTACGATGACCAGTATGTTCCGGGCTGTAATGCAGGCTCAGGCACATATGGAACGGTACACCAGGCAGGGACTTAGGGCACAGAGGGCACATTACACCGCTATCAATGACAGCATCCATGACCTTGCCGGTGCAATCCAGACTTACACCGAGGTCATTGATAGACGTTGGGGGGAGACAATAGATGCCCTCCATAACATGTCTTCCTTGAGCCAGGGCCATGCGGGACGGTTGCAACGTAGACGCGGACGCATGCCAGCAACAGCAACAGCTGGCAGTGGTCACGGAGGGCCCACAGTTCACAGCCGCTCCCGTAGTGGCAGTTCCAGCCCCAGCAATGCTGGGGCTGGCCTGTCCATTGACCATCCCAGTAGACCATGTGCACATGTCTCTGGCCAGTCCCAGCAGGGACATGGGTCCAGTCATCATACTGCTGCCTCTGATGACAGTACCCAGTCAGGGTTGGTACCTGATACTGTCCGTAGCACACCTGCCAGGCACAGGTAATGTGTCCATGGCCAGAGACAGTGATCTGTACAGCCTAGCAGGTACAGTCTGTGGCTGTCCCACAAACTACCGTATATGGCAACCACACGGTGGAGCTGTGTGCATTCAGACACACACTCATTAAGCAAACAACTAGGGCTCACACATACACACACACATTACATCAACATTGGCCCATGATGTACTGTTGTCCCTCACACACACACACACACACACACACACACACACACACACACACACACACACACACACACACAGACATGTCGATTGGATGGGTCAATGTCAGGCTCTGGCAAACAACAAAATGCCCTGTGCATATGATGATACCTGTGCAGCCTCCTGTTATCTGCATTATTGACGGAGGGACAAGCTAACATGGTGCTGATGCACAGGGTAACACTATAGCAGTGTAGCAATAATAGCAAGTTGTCAACAAGGAAGTGCAACTACATCCTTGTAGGTATATCTGAGCAGATATTATGCATCAAAGCTCTGATTGTCAATGTAGCATTGTTTACACCACTGTTAGGTCTGAGTATGTATTATCCACCCATGTGCCACTTGGCTGAAGTGTAATGTGTTGCCAGCATGTGTTAGTGAGTGGACAGTACGTGTGTGATGTGTGCAGTACAGATTAGCAAGTGTACATCTGTGAACATGGTGTGTGCACACTGTCTGGATGTACGTGCATAGTGGACACATGAGACATGTGGCATACCCTGTCATGCACATTGTTAACATCTCATGGCATCTTTCAATGGCCAGTATGCATTCTACTACAGTTATGTACTAACATGGGAAGACGTGTGTATGACATGGGTTGACACTATGCTGTGGATGATACCGTTAATATCTGCCAATGATTTGCGGTCTGGTAGTATACACTACCTCAACAGCATGACTATAAGCAATCAGTGGATGATGTCCTGACAAATGACACACAGTAGTAGGGAACCCAGTATCAATTGGATCATTCTGGTGCTACACTATAACACTAACCAGTGGTAATGACCACCACCCATTACTGTGACCACACCTGTTTGTCATATAGCCCCCTTAGGTACATGCAGACACACTAGGGATGCATCCATCCACATCTGGAAATGCATAGATTGGCCTACAATGCATTCCCTGGATGGGAAGCATATCCTACACAAGGGTATCATACAGACAGATACCTGTTGTCTGATACATGCTGTATAGCAGTAAGCCGACTATGGCATAGCCATCCTCATGTACTATACATACTATCCCACCAGTACCACACAGGTGGTAGCCCTCAACGTGTATGTTGGGTACCATTTTGTACATACAGACCCATGTTATGTCATGTGTTCCTTGGTATCCACATATCCATAGGTGGAGTCCCAAGGTGTATCACATAAGACATTAGAGGCCTGAATGCATATCCACAAGGCAGTCGTACACCTATAAAGACTGTCAATTCATGGCAGATTTTGTTGTGTATGCCCATGTCTGACATATACCCCAGGCATATACCCTCACTCACACTACTCTTAAGTAACTGTCATGGGTGTGTGTGCCACAAAACACGACAGTGGACGGCCTTGTCACATACATACATATGTGACCTATGATCTGAGAAGCAGAGGCACAACCTGTCAATGGAAACAGATGTATTCATGTAGTATGCAGGCTTCACACCTATGTACTAATTGAAGGGGCATGTACACATATATATTTGCCACGCAGATACCTGATGTGTGCAATGCACTTACTGTTGTAATCATAGTATGTCATATCATAGTAAAAGCAAAACCCACACCGCATTGACAGACACACAATCAGCATTTGCAGGATTCAAACCCCTGCCTAACTATGTTATGATACTAGAGAGAGACGTATTAATAAGGTGCACTATTTGCTGGTTTCCCTTGTCTGGCTATATTTGTAGGATGGTGACATCATCAGTCTTTCCAAAGAGGAATGTACCTCCTTTAGTGAGTTTTCCCAGTCTCCAAAAAGGGGACACCTCTCAAAGGACACTGCACACATACCCCCCAAACACACACACTCACTCTTTGCAGGATTCAAACCTCTACTTAACTATGTTATGATACTAGAGAGAGACGCATTAACAAGGCACACTATTTACTTTACTGGCTGGTTTCCCTTCTCAGGCTGTAATTGAAGGATGGTGACATCATCAGTCTTTCCAAAGAGGAATGTACCTCTTTTAGTGAGGTTTCCCAGTCTCCAAAATAGGGACACCTCGCAAAGGAAACTGCACACATACACCCCCCAACACACACACACACACACACACACTGTTTGCAGGATTCAAACCCCTACCTAACTATGTTATGATACTACAGAGAGACGCATTAACATGGCGCGCTATTTGCTTTACTGGTTGGTTTCCCTTCTCCTGCTGTATTTATAGGATGGTGACATCATCAGACTGGACATGGTGATGTGTGTACACTTTGTTTTATGCCATTCCAGGAATGGTCATTGTGGGTCAGCAGGTGTCAACAGCTTGAACAAGACCTCAGAATCCTCACCTTGTGTGATCTATCTGTGGACACATTGACATTCCGTCATACATCAACACATATTTATGCAGAGCTTGTTGGTTTTGTGGATACTACATGTGTCTGGGATGTTGATAAAGAGCTATTCAAAGTCTATGTGACACATGTGTAGATGTGTTCATTGATGTATGTCCTGGGTGGCTGCCTTGCAAACAGTCTAGCATGTTTGGGAACCATGATCCACACATGAGCATACCACGGTTGGTAGGGTTGTGTGTATGTCAGCTACCAATACCTCTGTTTATGACTGCAACCATGATGGACTCCATGACCTTGCAGATCAGACTTCATAGGCATACTGGACTTGACTTCCTATGGTGTGTTGTGCACCAACACTTGTGGGGAGTGCCATATGTAGCTGTGACACATTCAACGGTTCCACATCCTGTGTAGGGGGTGAGGCTCAGCTGACTCTTCAGGTGCATGATCTGTTTGTTCTATAGTTTGTGCATGACACATATTAAGAATCAATGTATTCCACTTGCTGCCATGGTTTTGGCAGTGGGGGTAGCTGCTCATCCATTCTACATGTGATATCTCCTGATATGATGATGTGGACTATTGTCAGTGGGAGATGGGTATGTGCATATGGGCCTGTCATAATGTCGGCATTGTCACTCAGGTACAGTTGGCCCTGACTCAGGACATATATGGGTGTACATTGCTATTTATGACATAGCTGAAGGAGGTGTCATGATTCAGTCTGGACTCTTTCTCAGCTACTCTTTACAAAACACCAACGGACATGAGCACTAATCCCTGTTATACTCTTTTACACGCTTAACACCCTACTGATCCTTTGTGATCAGGCTACAGAGTATGTCATGATAATATCCTGGCATGTCCAGGGGTTGGTTTTGTGTGTACTCTTCAGTCCAGCTGGTGGATATTGTGATATTGACACAATTTCACATCTGCCTCATGTACACAGGCAACCCTTTCCTCCTCCCGACAAACTCAGATATATATGTGAGATGCACCGATATAGACATATAGGGTGCTGAACTCTCTCGACCCATGACTGGCACAGTCTATCAGGTGGTGAAGGTAACCACACACACCGCATATCAGTCTCACATATCCTCTAGCAACAGCACTCAAACCACATTATCACACATAGACATACTCGGATGCTGTAAATGTACTCTACCTAAGCAGCAGAGACCTCCAAAGCAGGCACACACACACCTGCTACCTCACTACAATACCCACATATCACATAGTTCACACTGTCAGTGTGCCACACAGTCACTGCCTTTCGGGCTAAACAACACACCTAATACACTTGTAATAGGTGACACTTATTGTCAGACACACTGACGTACCACTCACCAGCCCTAACAAGGGAATAGTCACTTTGGGCTGTCTGTTGGGTGTCAGGATCTGCCGCATAACACAGGCAGTCAGGTCACTCCAAAGCAAGTACAGGACTGGCACCATCATTGTCCATGCTGGTGTGTATAACCTCAGACGTTACTCCCTGGACCACATGACATGATACATGGAGGAACACTATGATCATGTAGCCCAGGCCAGTATGACCCTGACCTTGTCTAGCATCTTACATCCACCAAATAATAATGTCACAGTAGGTTTACTATTGAAATGTCGAACAGCACTACATCCACTGTACTATAGTTGAACACGGAAGTTTGAAAATAGTAATGTCGACGACAAAAAAACAATCTAGGACTGTGTTTTAACATGGGTCGAAGTAGGGGAGATGTTTGTACTTCTGAATAATACTGAACACCTACCTCGACCCATGTTAAAATGATTCCTATTTTTTTGACGTCGACATTACTATTTTCAGTTGAAGTTTGATGTAGTGCCGTTTGACATTTCAATAGTAAACAGTCACAGTATACGGACACACATATCACATTTAACAGTTGGCTAACAAATTTGTTTAATTCATAGGGGATACAGTATCTGTCAGCCTATGGTGACATGCTCAAAATGCCACATAGCTTCAATATGGACAGCTTGCACCTGTCGCCCTTGGACTTTGGAATGCTGGCTAAGGCTCTTGCTACCACTATAGTGCCTTTTTTAAGCAGGGCTCAGAAGACAAACCCACCTCCATAGACATTACAGGTTAAATGAAACTAAGGGTAATGCTGCTCAACAACAGTTGAGTTAACCTCATATTGTGGCCACTCAGGACTCTCCTCAGTATGGAGGATAGCGATATCTGTCCACTGACAGATGACTGGTTCAGTCTCGCTTATGCACACCAGTACTACCAGGTTATGTTTCATACCATGCTGTCTGACAAGACTTGGAACAGACAACACAACTAGGGGGAGTATCCATATACATCACAAATACACTCACCTTCGGGTTAGTTGCACTGCACAAAGCATCACAGACCATACATATACAACTACCATTGTGCAATACTGCCTTTCAGTTTGTTGCCTGCTACAGAACACACTCCCAAACCCAGGAACCACACTCGGCTTTCATGGGAACTATGGAGAATATGAAGGTCTCCACAAACACCATTATATTGTGTGACTTCATATACACAAATATTAACTGGGGATACTACTCAAGCCCAGACACCCTCACCCAACAGTCGCTACAATTTGTAGACTCATATGCTATGGCACAACCAGTCAGCACAGCCACAAGGGGGAATACATATTGGACCTGATCATCACCAACATGGGGACTCTATGTTCCACATCTGCGATATACCCCTCATTGGTAAGGTCAGAACATACGTGTATCTCACTGAACATACATATAGCCTCCACAAACCCATCCTGGGTAATCTTGGTGAACTTCTCATGAGCAAATGTCTCACTTCACCGAAGCAAGGTGGTATCCTTCAGAAACCCTGAGACAGTGGGAAATACGGCTCATACTGCTGCATCCTTTACATACACATTCTATGGACACCTAGTGCACTGCATGGATTGTGCTATCCCAAATAACAACAGGACTTACTACTCCAATGGCAGGGGACCTGTCTGGTAGACCACATCCATTAATAAGGGGTTGAGAGGGTGGCTTAATGGCTAAGGTGTTTGCCTTACAAACACAAAGTGCAGGGTTTGAGTCTAACAAGGGATAATTGGCTAGGCTTAAAATGGCTCACAAGGGCAGTTAGCTTAGTACTAAACTATGAACCTATGAACAACACCAGGAGGAAGCTACTACATGATAGAGCACAATCCCAGACTGGGAAGGCATCTGTGATCTGTACTAGCAGACAGCTACAATCACTCATGAACTTTTCTTAGGGCCGCTTCTGCCAGACAATTTCAACAGACATGTAGGACTATCACACGGCCTTCTTCAGTTATGTCAGGAACCTGGGTGGACACTCACTGATATGCTGTGAGTTACTTCATACTGACTAAACCTACCCTGAACCCACTGGCATTGCCAACATCCTGGCAAACAGGTTCAGTGCAGATGTCTCCCACCCATCCCCCCTAAGGAGCAACTATCCATCCCAACAGAGTATAACCTCCCTGACATCACACAGTAACAGGTGAGTGCTGCCTGCCCCAAAGCATACATCACAGTATCAATGTGACCAGACAGTGTCCCAGCCTGCATCTTACACGAGCATCATGACAGACGCAACCCTCACATTACATCACTGTTCAATATCGGAGTTACCACAGGATATGTACCCAAGGAATGGCGTACAGTGACAGTGGTCCCGCTCCACAGAGTTGGTGCCACTATGGACCATAGACAATATTGCCCTGTAAGCATAAGTAGCCTGTTCTGCAAAGCTATGGAGCGTATTGTCATGGGACTCATACACATAGACATCGGGAACCTACAGACACTGTGTCCTACACATTTCAGCATTGTTGTGGGCAGATCTTGCCTCTTGAACCTGTTTGTATTCTTTAAATGGCATAGGGATGGCTGTCCACACAGCCTACCTGAACCTTGCAAAACCCTTCAACACAATAACCCACTGGGCCATTATGCATAGGCTCACCAGCGTCAATATGGACACATATCTCACACGATGGATTGATACCTGGATCAGGGATAGCACCCACATGGTCAGAAGTGCAGGTGCCTTGTCTGACTATACACCAGTTACACGTGGCATCACACACGGCTCAGTCCTGGGACCTCTCTTGTTCAGTATATATTTGTCTGATGTACAGGCTACCACAGAGGGAATATGGCTGAACATGTTTGCACTTGACTGCAAACTGGGTGCCATGATCAACTCTCCAGCTGCCACATGCATCCTCAAACAGGGTCTCACAGAGATGGATGACTGGTGCCTGAGCCATGGCCTACAGCTAAATGCCAATAGTTGCATAGTCATACCCTTTGGGAATAACAGCATGCCCACACATTACCTCATAGGTAATTCTCCATTACATATGGTAGGAGTTGTTAGGGGTTTGGGGACATGACTTGTTCGTACTGTCGCCTTTGACATTCACGTTGCCAAAATGGTTGGACACACCTTCTATGTGGGCCACCTTATCCCATATGGTTTCACATCTAGATCAAGTGAGGCAATTGTGCCCCATTACCCATCACATCCATGCTTGGTTACAATGTCACATTTGGGGTGTACCTTACCCGACACCTGCAGCAACTGTACTGGCCATGGAAGTTCCTCAACAAGCAGATCTAGGGACTCACACACATGCCCTGCACAGTTCAGATGCAGTAACTCCAGCTCTACTCAGTCGCTTACCACCTACTCAGATATGATGTGTGCCTGTTGTTTACAGATATACCCAACCCAGAATTACTGGGCATGCTCCACCTCAGGATATCCGACTCCCTTGCAGCTAAACACTCCAGGGACGTATACCTCAGCACAGATGTTAATAGGACATTGTGGAAGGACATTGTGGAGGGACAATTTCTTATCCCAGAGGCTCCACTCACTCCAGAATGTAATCCCAGTTTCACATAGGCAGAGCCACCCACTGACCACCTACTGGAGACATCTTGATGACTGTATGGGTGATCGTATGTTTACCCCTCGGGTATCTTCTGTGTCCCTGCTAGACAGAGGCACACTAGCGTAAACGTACATAGGCTATCTTGTGGGACCTACTATTCGCACACACAGTGTAGTAATCTGATAGGGTTGTGAATGCCAAACAAACTCTGGCTAGGCTTGTACATGCCCTAGGGCAGATAGCCTAGTATCAACCTCTGCTAATGTTCAAGATGCACAATGTTTATTGCTGATACTGTTTGCAGGTCTTTATCATCTTTGCTTTACCAGTTTCTATGAACAACTTTGGTATCTGCAGAACACATTTGATTATGACAGGGTTCCACTATATTATAGATGTGTCTGTTGTCATATAACTGTGTGCACAGGGCGGATTGCTGTATAGTGACAGGTTCCTGGGTTAACACATGCAACTGCCAGATATGCGTGGCCAACTGCTGTACTCAGACATAGCCTAAGTGTGTGAGCATGGCCAGTTCTGCCATTCCGTGTTTTGTTGCCTGACATTTGTCTCATTTATTCAAGTGTGTGAGCATGCCCAGTGTGACACTTCAGTATGTTGCTATCTGAGGTCTACTACATTTGTTGTGTGCAAACATGACCGATATAAACATTTATACTGTGTGTAAAAAAAAAAAAAAAACAAAACCAAAACGCCAAATCCTACTTTTCCTGAGACCAGGACTAGAAAGCACGATAAACCAAACAGTATCCAATGAATGTAGTTCCAGTAAGCTGTAAATATAAAAGTTATCCAAAAAGCGTTACTCCAGGCTGTAGTAACGCTTTTTGGATAACTTTTATATTTACAGCTTACTGGAACTACCTTCAGTGGATACTGTTTGGTTTATCGTGCTTTCTAGTCCTGGTCTCAGGAAAAGTAGGATTTGGCGTTTTGGTTTTGTTCACTAGTTTATTTATACTGTGTGTGTTGGAAGTCAGGTTCTGTTCTCACTGCAGGACTCACCTTGGTGTCATAACTCGACAAGGATTATGCTGTGCCTGCAGGGTTTCCATGAAATACTTTGCATAGACTTATCAACATTCCTTCATACAGGCTGATGACTGCAATACTGTCATGGTTTAGTGGTTCAGTACATTGGCTATAGTGCACAGTATCTTGGGTTCGAGGCACACCACTGCTTTATATTTTCATACTGAGTAGACCAGACTGCTTAAGGGCCAGTTATGCAAATATGAGCATGGTAGCTTTTGTTCAGCTATGCCCTTCTTAGACCAGGCTTGTCCGACATTGCTCAATATTCACCAACATTGCTGGACATTGCCCAATATTACTGAACATTGACCACAGTTGTGCTAGTTGGTGTGTGTGATTTTGTTTGCATATGCTACATGGTGGTAAATGCTGTTTAGCACTACTTTATATTGCTTAACACATGGCAATCATGCCTTAGGTGGTGCTGAAGGGTTGCCTATGTCGGATGCACATACTACACTCCCTGTACATGTTTGAAAGCAGGTAGTGTCAACTTAGGCATCTTTTTTACTGTATGTGTGAGTCAGAGAGAGGTATCATTTCCAGAATACCTACTGAGCCAGTGTATGTGCTATGCATTGCCTCTTTGCCAAGGCCAAAGCATACTGGGCACACCTCCTTCTGCCTACTGGGGCAGGCTCAGGTTGTTCCTCCTCTGAGTCACGCTCTGCCTGTGATGGCCTTGGCAATGGTGGGGGGTTGTTTGGCCCAGGCCTATGCTGGTCCTGCTGCAGCTGTTTTCACAGGATCATATTGTGTAGCATAGCACATACCATGACAATTTTGGTACATGAAGTTGTTGAGTACTGCAAGGCTCCACCAGATGTGTCCAGGCACCAGAACCATGACTTGAGCAGCCCAAACACATGCTCTATTACATTACGTGTTTGTGCGTGTGCCTCATTATGGCGTTCCTGTTCTGGTGTGTGTGCATTTCTGATGGTTGTCATCAGCCATGACTCTAGTGCATAGCCAGCATCCCCCACTGGGTGACCATGTGGGATGTCCCCATTGGCAAATGTCTGGTACAGCTGCGTCAGATGCCAGATAAGGGAATCATGGTAGCTTCCAGGGCAGCCTGCACACACATTCAGTATTATGCCCTGGGCATCACACATGACCTGGCAGTTGATGGAGGGGAAGCCCTTGCGGTTGAAGTAGCCCCTACCCGCTCGCCAGCTGGTGCTTTGATGCATATGTGTGTGCAGTCTATTGCACCCACTACCTCAGGGTATTCTGCTATTTGCTGGAAGAGACGCATATTGCTGGCCAATACCTCACGGAAATTAGCGAAATATACATGATCACCGACATGTGCTGACATGGCATCCAGGAACTGGTGTAGTACCCTGGATGCTGATGCATGTGATATCCCCATCATATCACCAGTTGGTCTCTGGAAGGTACCTGTTGCTAATATTCTTAGGCCAACACATACCTTGGTATCCACTGGGATGGGTTCCCCTCTGTTGGTTCTGTGTGTGAGACATGGCCTGCACAGCTCAACAATTTGCTGCAGGAGATCTCTGTCCACTCTATAGCGCTCCACTATCTCCAGCTCATGTAGCCCCTGGTAGGTTACCCTGGGCCTGTACACTCTTCTCCGTCTCCTCACTGTGGGTTGTCCAGCAGCATTTCCATTGTCACCACCCTCAGCATGATGCATATGTCACTTTATAATAGCAATGACAGCCCCTAACATTTCTTTGTCTCAGTAAAGCTTTTTCAGTTTTCACTTCTATTAGCTTACTGCAGTGTTTGTTGTGAGAAACATACTGGACTGTTGTTTGCAGAGTTTTAAGTGCTAGGCTGGGCTGAGCTAGTGTACTGCCTGTGTAATTGCCTGATTCTGATTGTTTTCACCTGCTAGCTCTGTTAGTACTCCCTGGTAGCGTCCTACTATTTGTTGTGCTTCCTTTTTCCTTTCTGTTTCCTCAGGGGGGGGAGCACCGCGCACACAAGTGCAAACATGTGCACAGCAGCTAACATGTGCGCACACATGCTTACACAGACTAAAATTTGCTTATTTGGGTTAAAACGCACGCACACCAGCGCAAACATGCTTACAACTCTTTAAACAGCCTTATACATGCTTACTCCAGCTTAAATGCATGCACTCATGCTTACACGCACGCATCTGTCTTACTCAGGTTTACAAGCGTGCACACGCTCGTATACCCGTTCAGCAAGAAACTTTGGTGTTATCCACGGCATACACCTTCCATTTCTTGGCTTTCCCTATTCTACCTGTTGACACACCTCTTTCCATGATGTATAAATGACAGCTGACACATGCCACTCTGCTCCAATGAGCTTAACTTCTTTCATACATATCCCCCCTCGTGATGTCTCCTATCTTCTCTCTGTTACTCCCCATATCCTACTCCTACACTCCACTGACTGTGCTCATTTGCTATGTAAACTTGCGAGTCACTATCCTAACACTCATTTACATAGGATTGCCTACTGATGCTTGGTTACATGTCTTAGACTGAGCTTCCCCCCTTAGCAACCTCTACTCGGTGGCCATGTTGTCTTCAGCCTGCCATTCCCTTGCATTGTACATTAACAATTTCAATAAAATCCACATTTGTAGGTTTTAATTTTTAGTATTCTGGGTTTTATAGCGCAGCCCATTTTTGCGGCTCTGCACTACGCTTAAACATTGGAAATCGGCGAAAAAAAAATATTTTTATTTTCATATTGCATCAGGAAACATTTCCAATGGCCGTATATTTGGCCATTGGTATGCTTCCTGCACTGGATACAACCTTTATTTGGAGCTGTCACAGCTCCATTTTGCTATTTGCAGAACGGTATTCAGTTGTCAACTGAGTACATTTCTGAAAATAACACTGCTCTTACTCAGACAGGTTCAGGTTTCCTGAATCACAAATCTACCTCATTTGCATGCCTTTCACCTACAATTGAGGTAATTTGCATATCCCAGCCCTGCCCGTGTAAGAGCTGTTTTAGGAGCTCTCTTACATGCCCCTACAAGCTGTTCCTGGATCGCTCGTCGGACATGATGGCTGCATGGAGTCTTACTCTACTTTAAGACTCTGTGCAAGCCTTCATGAATCCGACCCCATGTCATATGAAAACTGTAAAACAATTTATATATTTAAAGATTATCTCTTATTTTGAGTCTCCTACTTTTTAGAAAACATTTAATATTGATAGTCTCATTCAGACCTGGCAGTCTGTCTGCTGCTAATTTAAATTGCCACAAGGCTTCTCTCTGCTCTATTCTTTTTTTAAGCTACCACCTCTTAAATCTATAGAAACTTTTTTCAAAATGGAAAACAAAAAATGTTTATGATCATGATATTTAAGAGTATGTTTATATAAAGCATTATTCATATTTTTTGTCCTAATACAATACAAATATTCTCTAATTCTTTTGTTTAGACATATAGTGGACATCCCAATAAAAAATTCAAAACAAGAACAAACAGAGATATAAACTATCCCTTGTGTTCTACAACTGTAAATCCCTTCTTTTGGAATAGTTTTATTCAAGCGTGGTAACTCAATGTAGGGCCCTTCTAATATATACCTACAAAATGGCAGGCCACACTTTTATACATGCCTTTATTCTTAATACTAGAAACATGGAGTTAAAATGAATCCGTCTGTAATGATCTTGTCATATTGAAAGTATTTTTATATACAAACTTAGGTCTTTGGCCAATTATTTTTTATCAGTTCTGAATTTCCTTTTAAAATGTCTCAATTTTTACTAGTAATAGAAACAATGCTGTTCCTATCTACAGTCATATCCAAACAACAGGACAATCCATGTCTGTCAGAATCTCTCCCACTCACCTCAGTAATTCTACAGGATTTAGGAATAAATCTATGGGATAAAATGGGTAAAAAAATCTATGGATCTATGTCTTCTTATCTCATTAACCAGGGAATCTAACAGGTCTTTAGGATATCTTCTCCTCAAAACATATTACTAATAACATTAACTTCCTTCTCAAAATTGTCATTTTCATATGAGATGCCCTTATAAGTTGACCCTTTGGTATATTGTTTTTCATAAATCTAGGATGGCTGCTTAAATAATGAAGGTAACCATTAACAAATGTATCCCTCCTATAAACGGCACTAGTAAACTTTTCTTTAATCATATTCCAGGTAATAGTAAGATCTAGGAAGCTCACTTTTAACCTAACATCTCCTAAATTTAACTTTAAAATTTTGAATTGTTCATTGATGTTGGTAATAAACTCCTTAACCTTTCCACACCCACCTTCTACCACAAAAAAAAAATCATCACTGTACCGGGCATCAAAAAAACAACTTAAGGTGGAAAACAAAGGTTTCAAAACAAGTTGTTCTCACCAAACAAGTACAATATTGGCATATGCAGGAGCTGATATTAACCCCTTTGCTACTCCCTTCAGTTGTTTGTAAATTTTTTGATTAAATAAAAAGAAATTGTTCTTTAACAAAAGTTCTAAAAGTTCACAACAAACATGCACATTGTCATTAAATTTAGCAAAAACACTTAAATAGCGTCTAACATATTTGACACCAATATCGTGTGGAATACTAGTAAAAAGAGAATTGATGTCAACAGTAAACATCAAGTTGAAATATATAACTTTCACTAAATTCTTTGAACTTGTTAAGAAAATCCCATGAGTCTCTGATAAAATAGTCCATTTTTCAGACTATAGGGTTCAAAACTGCATCAATGACTAAGGAAATCCCCTCCATAACTGAATGAGGGGAAGAAACAATGTGTATGAACGGGGGTAATTTGTGATCTTTATGAATTATGGGGATGCCAAAAAGGGTCCACAACTTAGGTTCTTCTATACTATGAACACATACAGTTCCAAATTCATGTTACCTTCCATACAAAGCGCATAATGTTGTGTCCAAATGCAACAAAAACTAGTTTGAACAAAAGAGCCATTAACAGACAAATATTCTGCTTCATTGTTCAACATTAATTCATAACGTCAACATATTTTGCCTGTTCTAGTATAAATAACCCCCCACCCTTGTCAGCTTTCATGAACCTCAGATGTTTTTATTATGTAACTCCTTTAGGGCTTTCCTATGTATATAAATAAGGTTATAATAAGTGAATTTGGGTCTGTTGTTAACTAATTTCCTTATCTCTTCCTCACATGAATTTTCACAAATACAAATTGTATTGATTAAACTGAGAGCCATAGTACTAAACTTATAAAGTTTTCATTTTTATATTCATATCAACATCAGAAAAAAACAAAACTCAAATTTAACTTCCTGCAGAACAGTTTTAGGTCTAAAAGTGTCCCGCTTAAATCCATTCTTCTAAATGGAATAAAATTCAGTCCAAGCTTGAGAATAAACTATTGCTATGTACTAAAAATATAGTCAGTCAGATTGTGTATTTTATTGTCACTTACTTCATGTGTAGTGATTAATTTGCCTTTATCCTCATTCTCAATGATGATTTGCGCTCTAAAATTTCCATTCCTTGTTGCATATTCTCTGTTCCTTCTACTTCTAAAGGGATGTTGTTGTCAATAATGTTGTTAAAGGATGTAGTAGGAGCTTCAGAATAAGACAACGAAGTTGCATTTAAGTTATTTACTGAATTGTTAGCCACAATTCCATCTCCACCATTAACAGAAGTTCCTGGAGTCAGAACCCCTTCTATGTTGTGTCTATATTAAATCAGCGAATGCTAAAAAGTGAATGCTGATTGATTGACCCTAGCTCAGCGAATGCTGAAAATGCTGAACACTCAGAACAGAGATTTTTTTCCCCAGGGAAAAAATCACTGTTCTACAAAAAAAAAAAACTTAAAACAGTATTTAATGTGGGGGGCTTTGTCCCCCCCCCCCCACACTCCTCCTACTTAAATATACCAACTCCGAGATCGCACCACAGTGGAGGAAATAGCAAACACCCAAAATCCGGCCCAGGGATTTTTGTCCCTGAAAAAAAAATAGCTGGGGTTTTCGGGATTTTCAGCGTTTGCTGAAATAGGGTCGATGAATCAGCATTCGCTTTTTTAAGCGTTCGCTGATTTAGTATAGACCCTCTGTCATGTTGATGAGGCTCAGAAGCTAGTTGACTGGCTCCCTGGTTGTCAAGAAGATCCGCACTGTTCTTGTTAGAATCAAAAGATCTCTTTAACCCTTTCAATTCAGAAAGATGTGAAACAGCACTGTTGGTACTGTAAGCATAAACATCCATTTGCAACTTTTTGGTTTTGCATTGAACGAGGATTTTTTCATATTCCTCAGTGTTGGTTAACATAAGAGAATAGTCTTTTTTCAGGGCTGGTAATTAAGAAAGCAGTCAGTTAAAAGATGCTTTAATACTAAGAATCTCTTCTTTGATAACAAGAATTTGCTGCTTATTTCTTGCAATAAGAAAATGTAGGACGTCTAACCCCGTTTTTGCCAAAAAATGAGGTCAGTTCTTTAAATAACAGATCTGAAGTAGTGATATTTAGATTTTAAACCAAATAAAATGAATGAAGTAGGGGTAAATGCTCTGATAACTATGCCAAATAAACGTAAAACAAAGAAACAGCACCAGAGCACTCCACGGCGTTCGGACCATACACAAGAGAAAACTAGTAGCTCTATAAGTAATAGTTCAAGCATATAGTATAAAATGCAAGGTTTATTGGAATTCCAAGTTAGTGCTTTCACCCTCATGGGCTTATTCAGACCTTTTACATGAGACACACACACACACACACACACACACACACACACACACACACACACACACACGCACACACAGATGGATACATACAATCAGAGACACAAGCAGAGAAGACACACACACACATACACAGAAACAACATACACACACACACCCCCACACACACACACACACACACACACACACACACACACATGCACACACATGCGCACACACACGCACCTACACACACCCACACCCACACACACCCACACACACCCACACACACGCACACGGCTTTGATTCACTACTTAATCTCCCTGTAGCACCTATCCGGGGAGACACACCCACCCTTACACATGCACATACATGCAGACACACACACACACAGATGTACACTCACACACACACACATACAGACACACACACACACCAAACACCCGCACCACACCCACACACACACACACACACACACACGCACGCACGCACGCACACACACACACACACACACACACACACACATTTATCTAGCTTTATTCATGCCTTTACAGACACACACTTTCACACACTGACAACCCCCCAACTCACATCTTTGGTGAAGTTCCCTGCACATCATGTGCTTCCATTGGAGTGAATGAGCAACCACCATTTTCCTCCACCCAAGGAAATTTGCACAGCCAAGGGATTTCCTGAATTGCTCAACAGTGTAAATCTGGTGCTGCTGTAATTTTCTAGGGGAAGTACGTCTAATTTCCATTAGTCACTCCCCTGGATTACCTCATTACAATACAGCTAGGGCTGCATTACTGTACTCCATGCTAAGGCTCCTGGGAAACCTCAGTGGAAGAGCAGCCATTGAATCAGAAAAGGTTACTGTGGTGGGATAACACCTGTATTAAAGCTTCTTACTCAGGGCAATCTTTTCTGAATCCCAGCCAGAATGTTTAAACAATTCATGGTTCACACCATCTATTCTAATCTCATATAAATGTTTATGTGTGTTATCATAGTTTTCTGTTTGTTTGCTCTGAATAAAATGAGTTACACCGGTAAAAATCAGAGTGAGCATATCAATCCATTGATGGCAATTTCAGTGAACACAAAGAAACCAAGGCCAGTTTGCTGAAATAACTTTTGACAAAAGTGAAGACCGACTTTTTCTCCAGTGTTGTAGGTGGTTTCAGCAAAATGGTTTTGATTTATTTGCATTTATTGAAACCACCGTAGATGGATTGAGATGAATCCACAAGCAGCAATAGAAGAAACAGATGAAGGAGCACAAGTATAATTTTCTCCCACTGCTAGAACATAATCAATATTTCTTAATTCTATAAAGGAACTCACATAAATAAAAGAACAGTAGGGACGTTCATATCCCTCCACTGTCATGGGGATTCAATAAAGCTTACATGATAATTTTGACTGTGTACATGTTGTGATGCAATGTGTACATGGCTTTAAAATATTTTAGATTCAGTAAACTCTGCATAATGGCACACAGAGGTGCGCACTTGTGCAAACACGGACATTTTTGTGGCATGCAAATTATAGCATAAATAGCTGAATTTTATGCTAATGAAGCCAATCAACACAGCTCTAAAGCAACTGGGTAGATGCCATGTTCGTGTGGGCCTTGTCTTCCAAAACTTCCCAAATACAGACACAAAGGAATCTACACAGAAACAAGAACAAGTAAAAACTCTTACATTTGTCCAGAACTGCCCTTAACATGTAACACCACAGATATTCTGACCTAATTACACAGGGTGGATGCAAGAAAATCAGTGTAACAATCATAAGTGCCATGACATAAATGCAGCTTTGATTCCCCACCCCCAAATGAAGAATACACTTGTAAGTAATGCAGGCTGCTAAAATGTGTAAACCTCCATGAAACAGACTATTATACTGTAACATAAGCATATGCAGGATGTAGATGATGGATTATAGTATTCCTCTGTTAGAGCACTGGGCTCCTGTGCAGTTTCCCTGCCTACACAGTTATTAACTGTGTAGATTCTCGGCTGTCAGCATGGTGAATATGCAAATAAGGTCAAAACTCATTAGAATTGTTGAACCTCAAAAAAGAGTAACCATGTAGTGATGTTCACTTCATGCAGGCACTTCAATAGTGTTTGTGTTCAATGCATCGAAACTGTGAATGGTGACATCAAGGGAGTGTCAGGTTACACTTGCAGAAGAGAACATGTAGGGCTGCAAAGGGTGAAAGTGCATGTAAAAAGTGCACAATTCCGAAGTTCTGTGCCATCTTCATTCTTTGGTTGTTAAAATGTGTGGTCTCTGTCTGGTTTACCTTTTTTTTTTTTTTTTGACTTTACCATTGTTTGCACAATTGCACAATATGGTGTTTATCTGCTTAGTGCAACCACTAGAAACAGGAATGCATTACAGGTTTTTCTGTGATGTTATGTAACTATTCCCTTGGCAGCACATGTATGTATTATGGCTGGAATATAGACGGTCCTGTGTTCTACTACAGGGTGTGCAACCTTTCTATCACTTTTTATGGTTCATGTTTGCACGATATCACAACAGTGCAGGAAATATCAATTTTGCCTATGCTTACTTTATTTATGTGAAGGTGTGCAGAGGTGCGCAGAGGTCTGCGGAGCTGCACATAGTGCACTAAAGACAAAGCAACAAGCATGTTTAATAGATGCTAGCTATAGCATAAGCAGATGAATTGCATGTTAAACAACCAATCCAACATGGTGGAGCTATTCAACAATGTATAAAGTATCCATGTAGCCTCCATCCTGATTTTTACCTTATCCTTCAAAACTATCGGAGTAGAGACAAGGACATTTTAACTGACACAATGCTAGGGGCTGCTGCAGCTATTCTACATCTGCATGTGCTAGAGGCTAAAACCAATGCTGCTGGCACTGCTGTCAATAGGCCTAGGTTGAGAAGGAAAATATTGTTCAAGCCCAGGGTAATTTTCGAGGTGCTACATGAGCTGGAGATTGTAACACACTACAGAGTCGACAGGGACACATTACAAGAACTCTGTGAGGTCTGTCGACCTCAATTCAGATCAAGATCTAACCAAGGGGAACCCATCCCAGTTGAAACTAAGGTATGTGTAGCCCTTATAATATTAGCTATTGGTACCTTCCAAAGATCAACTGGGGACATGATGGGTATGTCACAGGCATCATCTTCCAGGATTCTCCACTAATTTCTGGATGCTATGCTCATACATGCCAGTGAGCACAAACTTTTACCACATACTTCTGAAGAGTGGGCCAGCAATATGGAACTCTTTTACCATGTAGTGCACTATCCTAAAGTACTGGGTGCCAATGATTGCACTCATGTACATGTTAAGGCACCACCTGTTGAGCAGGGTAGAATCTACATTAACTGCAAGGGATACCACTCCATCAACAGCCAAGTCATGTGCAATCCCTAGGAAATTATCTTGAATGTGTGTGCTAGCAACCCTGGCAGTTATCATGACTCCCTTATCAGGCACACATCATAGCTGTACCAAATGTTTGCTAGGGGGGAAATCCCACAGGGCCATTTACTGGGGGATGCTGGGTATGCCCTGGAACTGTGGCTGATGACACCCCATCAGAAGTGCACATAAACCCACAGATGAATGCCATAATGAGGCACATGCTCAAACTAGAACCATCATAGGGCATGTGTTTAGGCTTCTGCAGTCAGAGTTCTGGTGCCTTGATATATCTGTCAGAGCCCTGCAGTATAATCCAAACACATGTACACAGATATTGACAGTATGTGCAATGCTTCACAATCTGATCCTGCATAAACAGCTGCAGCAGGATCAGCAAGGGAAAGGGACCAATGCTTAGGTCACCACGGCCACAGTCAAAGGAGGACTCAGAGGAGGAACTCCCAACTGCTGTCCCTGTAGGTAGATGTAAGTTCGCTCAGTATCTCTTTGATTTGGCTAAGAGACAATGCTTAGCACATTCACTGATCACCTAGGGACCTAATATTTTTCCCCTACTGACATGCATACAGTACAATTGATGGTAGGCAATGCACACAACCTTTACCTCCCCATGTATTGGCTGTGTACTGCTTGCATCAGAGTCAGTCCTGAAGTAAAGGTGTGTCTGCTGTTGCATTTGCAAGGTAAGTCCTGGACCTAGATTGTATTCTTTAGGATAGACTCTACATTAACTGCAAGAGATACCACTCCATCAACTGCCATGTCATGTGCAATTCCCAGGAAATTATCTTGAATATGTGTGCTAACAACCCAGGCAGTTATCATAACTCCCTTATCTGGCACACATCACAGCTGTACCAGATATTTGCTAGGGGGGAATCCCACAGGGCCATTTACTGGGGGATGCTGGTATGCCCTGGAACCATGGCTGATGACACCCCATCAGAAGTGCGCACACACACACACACACACACACACACACACACACACACACACACACACACACACACACACACACACACACACACACACACACACACACACACACACACACACACACACACACACACACACACACACACACAGAAGAATGTCATAATGAGGCACATGCTCAAACTAGAAGCATCACAGAGCATGTATTTGGGCTTTTGCAGTCACAGTTCTGGTGCCTCAATATGTCTTGTGGTGCCCTGCAGTATAATCCAAACACATATACACATATATCAACAGTTTGTGCAATGCTCCACAATCTGATCCTGTGGAAACAGGTGCAGCAGGATCAGCAAGGGAAAGGGACCAATGCCTAGGTCACCACAGCCACAGTTAAAGGAGAACTCAGAGGAGGAACTCCCAACTGCTGTCCCTGTAGGCAGATGTAAGTGTGCTCAGTATCTCTTTGCTTTGGCTAAGAGACAATACTTCAGTGATCACCTAGGGACCTAATACTTTTCCCTTACTGACATACATACAGTAAAATTGATGTCAGGCAAATCACACAAACTTTACCTCCTCATGTATTGGCTGTGTTCTGCTTGCATCAGACAGAGTCAGTCCTGAACTAAAGGTGTGTCTGCTGTTGCAATTGCAAGATAAGTCCTGTACCTAGATTGTATTCTTTAATTATATTAAGGCATACCCTTGTATTTCCTAACTTTGTACAGTAAGGAAGTGAATATTGGTGTATTTGTACAGAAAGTATCTTAATGTGTGACATCAGACACTTATTTTACTTATATTTGTCCATTAGAAATTAGTATGCCTAAGGCAGAAAATATTAACACAGTCATACCTCTGCCGAATTTTGATGTTCCCTGCTTGGCCTCAGTGTAGCACCACACCTTTGTACTGGTAAATCAGTAAAGACAGAAGTTAGAAAGTGACAATACACATTGCAGTTTCAGACTTTTTTGTATCATAACATTAAGTGAGCTTTGTCCCCCCACCACCAAAGAGAAGTGTACCCTTGTTTCTGCCATAACAGTAACTCAGCTATGCTACCCCAAAAGAACAGTATATGCATGTTTGTGTCATCCAAACTGGACTGCATATCATATTATTCCAGTTAATATCCTCTCCCATGTTAAGACTAATGATAAAGAATGGCTTACACACTGCATGTGTTAGATCACAGATGAATGATCAAGAAACACGGAAAGGTAAAACAGAGCTCTATATTTGTAAGCATAATTATAAGATGTTATGTGATCACTAACTGCTCTATGTCCAAATGTAGTGAAGACAATTAAATGTAGAAATCACAGCTGATGGTTTGATAGCAGTGTACATTCTGATGCAGTTGGTTGTATAAAGAATGACTTCGTTTAATTCATGCAAAGCTGCTTGTGTGGCAAAGATGACTAAGGCATTCCTCCCTATTTTTTTAAGCTATACTGATGTGAGGGTTCAAATCCAGACATATGTAGATATTTGTGATGTGTACTATCAATTTATACTGTGCTTTTACAGATTTTATGTATTCTTTCCTAAGTTTTAGTATCTTTTATAGGTTCATAGGTTCATAGGTTCATACTAGGCTATCTGCCCTAGGGCATTTATAAGCCTAGCCAGAATGTTTTTGGCTTTCGCCACCCATTTTAAATTTATTTTGCTATGCCCTTTTTTGAGGTTAGTATACTGTGCCTCTGTCTAACAGTGACACAGAAGTGATACCCGGCGTAAACCTATGATCTCCCATCCACTCATTAAGATTCCTCTTGAAGAGAGTCAATGAGGGACTCTGCCTAACCTGGACTGGGATTTTATTCAAGAGTGAAGGGAGCCTCTGGGTTATGAATCTGTCCCTCCAGCATGTCCTATTTATTTCAGTGCTGAGGTTCAAGTCTCTCGATCGCGTAGCTCGATGGGATTTGGATTTTCTGAGGTGCAGCATGTCCATTAATTCCGGGTTGGACATGGCTTTATACGTCAGGCACAGATCGCCTCTGAACAGGCAGTATGCCACTGAGTAGAGCTGGCGTTTCTTTAACCAGGCAGCATATGGCATCTGTTTAAGCCCTTTGATCCTCTTGGTGAGGTACTTTTGGGGTCTTTCCAGTTGCTGCAGGTGTTTGGTAAGGTACATCCCAAAAGGGGCATTGTACTCATTTATGGGCCTAATGAGGGATGAGTAAAGAGGCACGATAACCTCCCCTGATCTAGATGTGAATCCCTTCATGATTAGGTGGGCTATATAAAATGTTTTTCTAACCACTTTGGCCACATGGTTGTCAAATGAAAGATTGCTATCAACTTGGGTCCCCAGGTCCCTAATTACTTCTTCTGTACTTAATGGATTGCCACCTATGTGGTAATTTTTGGGCACTTTGTTTTTGCCAAAGGGGATGACTATACACTTTTTGGCATTTAGCTTGAGGCCATGGCTCTGACACCAGTTGTCTGTTTCTATGAGGCCCTTTGGGAGGATGATTGTGTCAGCTGGAGAGTCGATTATGGCACCCAGTTTGCAGTCATCTGCGAACTTGGTCAGCCACAGTCCTTCCGTGTTGGCCTGTACCTCCGAGAAATACATACCAAACAAGAGAGGTCGCAGGACTGAGCCTTGTGGGACACCACTTGTAACTAGTTTGGAGTCTGACATGGCTCCAGCAATTCTAACCATGTGGGTTCTGTCCTTGAGCCAGAACAGGCTTTAGACTGAATTATTTAGGCCTGGGATTACATCAGCTTGAAGTCTAATAATCCATTCTAGTTCTTTTAATTCCAATAAATTATTCATGTCACCCTTCCTCAGACCTACCTCTACCTTACAAAGGACCCTAAATCTAAAAGTATGTCCCACACCTTCATCCAATATGTGCTTACTTCAGGCATTGGTGGGCAACTTCCTCCTGATTTCAGACCTGTGTTCCACCATTCTCTCCCTCAATTTTCTTATAGTTTTACCTACATAGAATGAGGTGCAACACACACAAGTAGCCAAATATACTACTCTCTCCGCATTACAAGCAGTAATTGTTCTCATGGTAAATGTCTCATTAGTTATAGGATGTGTAAATGTAGCATCACCAGTATAAATGTCATTGCAACAAGTACAATTATAGCATTTCACTGTTTTAGCCACCCTTCTATCATCTCCATTTTTATTCTGAAAATCCTTGTAGCACAATTTCTGCTTCAAAGCTTCAGAACTCCTATAGGCGAACCTAGGTTTATCACCTACTATAGACCTAATCTCAGGCATAGCCATTACAATTGCCCAATTCTTCTCAATTATGCTACAAACACTATGAGAATTTAGGTTATAAGTTGTCAAGTACCTAACAGCAATATTATTACCCAACATCACCTGTCTAGTGGCACTATTCTCACTACAGCCTCGTAATATAGGTTTATACCTGGACTCTCTTTCAATAATTACATCTTTAATTACTTTATTTATAAATTCCTTCGAATAACCACTCTTCTCAAACTCCATTGCCATAGCATTTACCTGCTCTTGAAACACTTCATCCTTTGTATTTAATCTACTCAGCCTAATAAACTGTGCTTTCAACGTTCCTTTGAAAATATGAGGGCATGCATGCTGTTTTATTAACATACCTAAGGGCATCAACATCTTTTCTAAACACCTTGGATTCCAAAATATTAGATTCCTTAAAATTGTTACATCCAAAAATTCATAACACTATCTGAAGTTTCCATCTTGAAACTCAGGAAACTAGTTGAATCATTCAAGTACTGCAAATACAGATCCAAATCCAGCAAAGTACCCTACCATAACATAAAGCAATCATCTACAAATCTCTTATAGAATGACACATATTTGTTGAACTCAATACTCTTATCTAAAATAACCCTTTTCTCCCATTCATAAAGTACAAGGTTGGCATAGGTGTTGGCAGGCCATTGCCACACCTGTTAATTGAAGGAAAGGTTCACCATCAAAAATAAACACATTATGTAATAAAACAACTTCTAAAAGAGAACAGATAGTCTCAATGTATCTTCCATTCATTTTAACCTCTTGACACAAAAAGTCATGTATGGCATTAACACCATATTCGTTAGGTATTACTGTGAAAAGTGAAGCAATATCCAGGGTAACCAAAATGCAGTTATCCATATTATTAATACACTGCCATTCATGTAAGCTATTCAAAAAATCATTTGTATCTTTAAGCACAGTTGTACATGCTTTCAAATACTTCCCCAAGACGCCCTGCAGGTATTTCGAAACAGGTTCAGTGACCCAACCTCCACCAGAAACAATAGGCCTCGGGGGGGGGGGGGGGTCACTAATACTTTTATGTATCTTGGGTATACCATATATTTGGGGAATTCTTGGGCAAGGAACAGTTAGATAATTAAATAGATCTATACTTATATCATCATTTATTTGAAGGTCATAAATGACCATATTCACTTCACTAATTAATCTTTGTACTTCAACAAAATAAATCTTTTTAAAAGTGATGACATCATATAAAAGATCTTTAAACCTCATAAAATAATCATCTCTATCCATCACCACCACTGCTCCCCCTTTATCAGCTTGCTTAATTATTATACTAGTAAACATTTGCAACTGTCTTAAGGCCATAAATTCAGAACGTGATATATTATAAACATTCTTACGCACTAAATTGCTCTTATAATACTTCCGTAGTTCACATTCAACAATATTTGAAAATGCATTCAAAATGGGACATAATACTATATCATCCCTAACATCTGCTAATATTTCAAAACTAGTTTTAACAGAACCCCAGCTCTCTTTGCTCACGAAGGGGTTGAAATTCATCCCTAATGCTAGGGATGATATAGTTAAGGCAATTATTGATTTAAAAATTTTTGTACGCAATATAAGTCACAAAATGATTTTTAAAGATAATATGCTGAATACATCTTTATTTAAAAGATCGAGTACATTTATGCCAGTATTATGTCCCATTTTGAATGCATTTTCAAATATTGTTGAATGTGAGCTACGGAAGTATTATAAGAGCAATTTAGTGCGTAAGAATGTTTATAATATATCACGTTCTGAATTTATAGCCTTAAGACAGTTGCAAATGTGTACTAGTATAATAATTAAGCAAGCTGATAAAGAGAGAGCAGTGGTGGTGATGGATAGAGATGATTATTTTATGAGGTTTAAAGATCTTTTATATGATGCCACCACTTTTAAAAAGATTTATTTTGTTGAAGTACAAAGATTAATTAGTGAAGTGAATATGGTCATTTATGACCTTCAAATAAATGATGATATAAGTATAGATCTATTTAATTATCTAACTGTTCCTTGCCCAAGAATTCCCCAAATATATGGTATACCCAAGATACATAAAAGTATTAGTGACCCCCCCCCCCCGAGGCCTATTGCTTCTGGTGGTAGTTGGGTCACTGAACCTGTTTTGAAATACCTGCAGGGCGTCTTGGGGAAGTATTTGAAAGTATGTACAACTGTGCTTAAAGATACAAATGATTTTTTGAATAGCTTATATAAATGGCAGTGTATTAATAATATGGATAACTGCATTTTGGTTACCCTGGATATTGCTTCACTTTTCACAGTAATACCTAACAAATATGGCGTTAATGCCATACGTGACTTTTTGTGTCAAGAGGTTAAAATGAATGGAAGAGACATTGAGACTATTTGTTCTCTTTTAGAAGTTGTTTTATTACATAATATGTTTATTTTTGATGGTGAACCTTTCCTTCAATTAACAGGTGTGGCAATGGGTACGCCCATTGCCAACACCTATGCCAACCTTGTACTTTATGAATGGGAGAAAAGGGTTATTTTAGATAAGAGTATTGAGTTCAACAACTATGTGTCATTCTATAAGAGATTTGTAGATGATTGCTTTATGTTATGGAAGGGTACTTTGCTGGATTTGGATCTGTATTTGCAGTACTTGAATGATTCAACTAGTTTCCTGAGTTTCAAGATGTAAACTTGAGTTAGTGTTATGAATTTTTTGGATGTAACAATTTTTAAGGAATCTAATATTTTGGAATCCAAGGTGTTTAGAAAAGATGTTGATGCCCTTAGGTATCTTAATAAAAACAGCATGCATGCCCTTCATATTTTCAAAGGAACGTTGAAAGCACAGTTTATTAGGCTGAGTAGATTAAATACAAAGGATGAAGTGTTTCAAGAGCAGGTAAATGCTATGGCAATGGCATTTGAGAAGAGTGGTTATTCGAAGGAATTTATAAATAAAGTAATTAAAGATGTAATTATTGAAAGAGAGTCCAGGTATAAACCTATATTATGAGGCTGTAGTGAGAATAGCGCCACTAGACAGGTGATGTTGGGTAATAATATTGCTGTTAGGTACTTGACAACTTATAACCTAAATTCTCATAGTGTTTGTAGCATAATTGAGAAGAATTGGGCAATTTTATTGGCTATGCCTGAGATTAGGTCTATAGTAGGTGATAAACCTAGGTTCGCCTATAGGAGTTCTGAAGCTTTGAAGCAGAAATTGTGCTACAAGGATTTTCAGAATAAAAATGGAGATGATAGAAGGGTGGCTAAAACAGTGAAATGCTATAATTGTACTTGTTGCAATGACATTTATACAGGTGATGCTACATTTACACATCCTATAACTAATGAGACATTTACCATGAGAACAATTACTGCTTGTAATGAGGAGAGAGTAGTATAGTTGGCTACTTGTGTGTGTTGCACCTCATTCTATGTAGGCAAAACTATAAGAAAATTGAGGGAGAGAATGGTGGAACACAGGTCTGAAATCAGGAGGAAGTTGCCCACCAATGCCTTAAGTAAGCATATATTGGATGAAGGTGTGGGACATACGTTTAGATTTAGGGTCCTTTGTAGGGTAGAGGTAGGTCTGAGGAAGGGTGACATTAATAATTTATTGGAATTGAAAGAACTAGAATGCATTATTAGACTTCAAGCTGATGTATCCCCAGGCCTAAATAATTCAGTTAGTCTAAAGCCCGTTCTGGCTAAAAGACAGAGAGAAGTTTTATAAGGTTAAGTTTTAATTATTAATTATTAATTTTTAAGTATGGTTCTGTCCTTGAGCCATTTTGCAATCCATCTAGTGACATAGGGGTTTATATTTAAGCTGGTGAGCTTATCTATAATGCCCGAGTGGGGTATTGTATCGAAGGCTTTTGTGAGGTCAAGGTAGGCTGTGTGGACCACCTTCCCCTCGTCAATGGCCTTGGTGACTGTTTCAAAGAAATCAACCAGGTTTAAGAGGAAGGATCTGCCCTTAACAAAGCCAAACTGGGTAGGATCCAGTGTCTGTAGGTCCCCAATATTTTTATTTATGAGGTCCATGATGATCCTTTCCATAGCTTTGCAGACCAAGCTAGTCAGGCTTATGGGGCGATAGTTTCCAGGATCTGTTGAGGCACCACCTGTATGGAGAGGGACCACTGTTGCTGTACGCCACTCTTTGGGCACATATCCTGTAGTAAGGTTGAGAATGAACAGTAGTTTTATGTTTGGGTTTAGCTCTTCTTGGAGTTCATGTAGGACGCAGCCCCGGACACCGTCTGGTCCCATTGATGCTGTGTTTTTTGCTTTGGAGAGGGCGGCTCTTAGCTGAGCATCTGAGATGTCAGGGGGGCAGCACTCTGCTGGGATAGATATTTGCCCTTTTGGTGGGGAGGGGGGAGAAGTTGTCGCTGAACCTGTCAGCTAGGATGTTGGCAATGTTTGTGGGTTTGGTGTATTTTTTTCATTTTGGACTAATTCTGAGCATATCTGGGAATTATCACCCAGGTTCCTAACATAACTAAAGAAAGCCTTGTGATTATCCTTAGTGTCCTGTGCAATTTTTCTCTCGAAACTGGCCTTAGACAATTTTATGAGTGCCCGTAGTTTTTTGCTAATACTGATCAGTGATGCCTTCCCTTTTTGGGATTTTGCTCTGTCATTTAGTAGCTTCCTCCTTCTATTGTATAGTTTGTTTATGACTGGGGTCCACCAGACAGGACGTCTGCCTTTGGAGGATTGGGTCTTGGTTTTATTTGGGATCGCATGATCCATTCATTCCTGAAGGTGTTCATAGAATGCATTTATAAAGGATTCTGCGGTCTGGGCCGTATTTTTCACAGGCCCGGGGGCTTTGAAGGATTCCACCTCAGTTTTGAGGATTGTGAAATTTGCTTTAGAGAAGTTTTTCACTGTAGTTATCTGTGCAGGGGGTGGGGTCGAGATGTGAATATCTAGTGAGATTAGTTTATGGTCTGATCTTACCAGTGAGGGATACACTTCTGGTCTGGAGCATAGAGTCCCCATGTTGGTGATGATCAGGTCCAGTATGTTTTCCCCTCTTGTGGGAGTGGTAACAAGTTGTTTCATAGCATTTGAGTTTGTAAATTCTAGGAACCTTTGGGCTAGGGTGTTGGAGCTAGAGTAATGCTCCCAGTCTATGTTTGGGTAGTTGAAGTCGCCCAATATAATGGTGTTTGGAGAGACCTTCATATTTTCCAGTGTTCTCAGGAAGGCCGAGTGGGGTTCCTGGGTTTGGGAGGGTGGTCTGTAGCAGGCTATAAACTGGAAGGCAGTTTTACCCACTGTTAGTTGCACATGGATAGTCTCTGATACTTCGTGCTTTGCCACCAACCAGGAGGTATGGGTATCTTTGATGAATATCGATACTCCCCCTCCTTTTGTAGTTCGGTCCAAGTTTTGGGGCTGAAAAGCATGGTATGAGGTATAACCTGGTAGTGCTGGGGTGCTCTTTGGAGCCCTGAACCAGGTTTCTGTTACTACACAGATATCGATGTTCTCCATGCTAAGGAGAGTTTTGAGTGTGTGTATCTTGAGGTTTAGACTTCTGGCGTTGAGTAGCATTACTCTTAGTTTCTTACCCCTTGTGATACCTATGGAGGTGGGTTTGTCTTTTGAGCCTTGCCTAAAAAAGGCACTATGGGGATAGCAAGAGCCTTTGCCAATATCCGAAAGCCCAGGGGTGACAGGTGCAAGCCGTCCCTAGTTAAGCATTGTGGCTTGTCGAGCATATCATCCCAAGCTGACAGGCATTGGATCCCCTTTGAATCACACCAGTACTTAAGCCAATTGTGGAAATTGATCATCTTTTCTTCATATTGTGGCATCATTCTTGGTCAGGGTAAGATGCTACTCAAGGTCAGGGTCATACTGGCCTGGGCTACATGCTCAGAGAGCTCCTCTATGTCTCTTTTCATGTAGTCCAGGGAGGTACGTCTCAGGTCATTCACACCAGCATGGACAATGACTGAGTCATATTTGTACTTGCCTTGGAGTGACCTGAGTGCTTGTGTTATGTGGCGGATCCTAATGCCCGACAGGCTACTCACCGTGACCCTCTCCTTGTTCAGCCCGGTGAGCGGGACGTCAGTGTGCCTGACGATAGAGTCACCTATTACAAGTGTATCAGGTGTGTTGTTTAGTCTTAAGGGCTGTGACTGTTCGGCACATTGGCTTTGTGAGATATGTGTTGCACGTGTTTTGTTTTGGGGTAGCGGTTGCTTGGGTGTCTGCTTTGGAGGTCTCTGCTGCTTAGGCAGATCTTTATTTAGAGCCTCAGTATGTTTTGAGTGATTATGTGTTTGGTTTGCTGTCGTGGTAGGTCTATGTGAGACTGGAATTGTAGTGAGTGTGGTTTCCTTCTCCTCCTGACTGGTTATGCCAGTACTGAGTTGAGAGAGCTTAGCATCCAGTTTGGCTATATGGTTGCATCTCTCACATGTGTTGGAATTTCTTGGGAGGAGGAGAGGGTTGTCTGTGTACATGAGGCAGTTGTAACATTGCCTCAAGATTCCCAGATTCACCAGCTGGACCAGAGAGGAGATTGACAACCTTTGGACATGCTAGAATAATATTGGGAATTCCTTTATAATTGAAAACAAGGGCCAGTGGGGAGTGAGGGTGTAGTGCTTTTAATTTTTAGTGCTGACTTATATAATTGCTTTAGTGAGCAAGTGCCAGGTAACTTAAGTGCAATGTGTTACAGGTAACTTAAATGCAAAAATGACAAACAGTAACTTTCTTTCAAGTGAAACAAGGAAATAAGTACAGTAAGCAATGCAGATATCACTAGTGATCCACAGAAGCACTGAGAAGCTGCGTATTAGCTGGAATTAGCGTTCCAGGGAAATAACAAGCAAACAAACAACAAGCATATAAACAAAGCTAGATTCAGCAGGCCTGGATCTAGTCTATGCTACAGCAAACAAGGTGTACCAATTTCAGTAACATACAGTTCAAATATTCAGGCACTATAAACCTTTAACCAGAAATTCCCAGCTCAGAAGAGCAGAGTCCAGCCTCTTCTCCCACAAGAGTGCAGACCACGAACCTTCTTAATGTAAAATAACTGGCCTGAAGCCCAAGTGCTTAAACCAGAACTAATACACTTTAAGAATAACAGACACTGGGCTCTCAATCAGCAGTTCCCAACTTAGAAGGATGAAAGCTACCTGTCCTGCCACCACAGTGCATGCCACAAAACTTCCTAATGTAAAACAACTGGTCTGAAGCCCAACTGCTTAATCCAAAAGACTTAGAATGATAGCTACACTTTAATCAAGTTACTACCAAGCAGTAATAAATAAAATTGAATACTTTACGGAATGCCTGGATTAGTGCTCAAGTTACACAAACAAAGCTAGATCCAGCAGGCCCGAATCCAGTCTATGCCACAGCAAACAAGGTGCACCAACTTCAGTAAGAAGCAGTTCAGATATGCATGCACTATAAGCCTTTAACCAGAAATTCCCAGCTCAGAAGGGCAGAGTCCAGCCTCTCCTCCCACAAGAGTGCAGACCACGAACCCTCTTAATGTAAAATAACTGGCCTGAAAGCCCAAGTGCTTAAACCAGAATTAATACACTTTTAGAATAACAGACACTGAGCCCTCAATCAGCAGTTCCCAACCTAGAAGGATGTAAGCTACCTGTTCTGCCACTACAGTGCAGACCACAAACCCTCTCAGTGCAAACCAACTGGTCCGAAGCCCAAGTGTTTAAACCAAAAGGCTTAGAGTGAGTTACACCAAGCAGTAATAAATACAATTGAGTACTTTTAAGATGATGCAAAAGTAAAATAAAGTAGGTAGAAACACAAGTACAGTAAAAGCAGACGAAATTTTTTTTTCTGAACAAGTGCTGAGATCAAAGAAACAGATTTGAGTGCTGAAACTAGAAAACTGGCTAGTTATAAGAAAAAAAAACTAAGCTAGAAGGCTTCCCTCCAACACAAAAGGGCTTAGGGGCTCAGAAGCCTACAAATAGTCTATACCACTTAACAGGAAAGGCAGGAAACAAGCTTAATTTTTTTTTCTGTTTCCCAGATGCTCTCTTTGTACACAGTAGGAGTGCCTGAAATCAGAATATGATCTCACTGCACTCAGCTGAGTGAGCAAATGAGATGGGCCCAGAAGGAGTATCCAAACACAAATTTACAAGAGGGGTGGGCAGTTTCAAGGTCACTAAGATTAATTTCCTCTTTGTCTT